>NC_092382.1:26399460-26699460 GCF_030028105.1 Mobula birostris | reverse complement strand
CAGACGGTGGCAGCAGCTGTTTTCAAACACGTGAAGGAGAACGAGATCCTGTACACCATGAGCTACAACCCCTCCTACTGCTGGATCCTCGCTCTGGCACTGGGCCCCTTCTTCACACAAAGAGTCAGGGACCCGCAGCGAGTTCCCAAGACCATCACCCAACTGTACTCCTACTATATTTACAACATCCTGAAAAACCACAGCCGTGAGATTGAGAACCCCCGTGATGTGTTACTCAGGGTTGGTCAGATGGCCTTCAGAGGAGTGTCAGAGAAGAAGATTGTGTTTACAGATGGAGATTTAATCAACTACAATCTGCAGCCTTCCCAGTTCCTGTCCGGGTTCCTGATGGAGCTTTTGGAGAGAGAGGATTCTGCCCGGAGCGTGGTGTACACATTCCCACACCTCACCATCCAAGAGTTTGTAGCTGCACTCGCACAATTCCTGACTCTACATCCTGGGAAAATCCAGAAATTCCTCACTGAAGCCCACAGCACGACAGATGGGCGATTTGAGGTGTTTCTCCGTTTTGTTGCTGGTCTCTCCTCCCCAATGACAGCTTGGGGCCTGGGGGAGTTTCTGGGTCGATTTCCTCATGAAACGACCTGCCGGGTGATTGACTGGGTGAAGGAGGAAGTTAAAAGCCAGATTGGAAACACATGGAGTGAGGTTGGTAAAAGGAGCCTCCTGAACACATTGCACTACCTGTTTGAGACTCAGAATAGTGGACTGGCTCAGGCCGCACTGCGATCTGCGGAAACACTTTCATTCAGTGGAATATCACTGACTCCGATTGACTGCGCGGTCCTGTCTCATGTCATCGGACTCTGTGATACAATAAAACACCTCGACCTGGTGAACTGCCACATTCAGTGTGAAGGAATCCAGCGGCTGGGCCCCGGGCTGCACAAGTGCCGGGAGTTGAGGTAACTTGATTTATCTCTCACTCTGAAATGCGAAGCTGTTCAATTGTGTTATTGCAATGTAAAGGGATTTGGGTAAAACTGTAGTGAATCAGAATCTGAGGAATTGTGACAAATGAGCAGGAGATCGGTCAATAATTGCCCAAGAACGGGAGGGTTCTGTGGTCACTTGTGAAGGGATGTTGGAGGCTTCATCAGATCAATGAACAACGGCCATTGGTTTACTAGTAGTAAATCACAGGATTGGCCATCGGGGAGTGTGACAGAATATGTGAAGTTTACAGGGTCACACCGACACACTAAATTACTGACATTCGGTGAATGTGCTGGAGCTGGTCAGTGAGGGACATTGACAGTGATGGGAACTCCGATCAGTGATTTACTGAAGGGTTTAATGTTTCCTCAAATATCCGAGTGAGAGAAATTACCTCAGACCCACGGTTTGAATCACTTTGTTCACGAATTTGTCTGTTTGTGTTTAGACTTGGGAATAATGACCTGGGAGATTCAGGAGTGAAACTGGTGTCTGCGGCTCTGAGGAACCCGGAGTGTAAAATACAGAAACTGTGGTAAGTACCAGACTGTGGGAGATTGTGTTTACAGTCACTGGGTGTCTGACACTGAACATTAACGCCATCAGTAATTGTGTTACTGATAAACACTGGGGATTTGTACCAGCCCCTATCTCTCTGTGTTTTTCATCCTGTCTCTCATCTGCAGGCTGGGGGTTGTCTGTCTCACAGATTCTGGTGTCGAGGATCTCGTCTCCGCTCTCAGTACAAACCCATCATTGACGGAGCTGAATCTGACATTAAACTCGCTGACAGACCGATCTGTCCCCGCTCTCCGCCGCCTCATACTGACCCTCCCGAGTCTGGAGCTGATTGGGTGAGTGTTTCTGTTAATGTTCAGTGTGATAAAATATCAGCGGATCCGCGGATTTTCTGGTGATATTTGTCTGTGAGTGTTGTCCCCTGTTACTGACACTGTTGTGTAATCTGTTTATTTCATCTTTATTCTTTCATCCGTTTCAGGCTGCACGGTAATCAGTTCAGTGAGACGGGAAAGAAGGAACTGAAATCTCTGCAGGAATTCAGACCCGGTCTGTCAGTGACCGTGTGAACATCTGAATGCGTGAACATCCCCGCCCGCGGGATGGGGACAGTTTGGTCGATTCCCCGCCCTCCCCTTTAACTCCCGCCCTCCCATTTAACTCTCCCCTCCGCTTTAACTTCCGCCCTTACTTCTAAAGGCCGCGCGTCAGGTTTAATTCCCAACGGTTTTACCAAAACTGGCTCCAGTCTGGCGCCCCGCAACATCGGGAGCGATCCCAGTCCCGCAGTGACGTATTTCCACCTCCTGTCCAGCGGCGCAGCTTCTGCCGGATGTGCGGGTTCGAGACTCCCCCACGTGAGACACCGGGGAATTACACAGACAGGAAGATCATCGGTTCCCCGATGCAGAGTGACGGTGAGAAACGGGACTGATTATTCAACCGGTCACCCGTTTTCGCCGATCAGTTAATTGTGTGTGAATGTGAGTGAATCGGGAGCAGTTTATTTATTCCCGCACGTCAGCAGCTCACACATTGTTTAATTTACATTTGTTATGGTGAAATCAACAAACCGCTGTAACTTCTTGGCTTGGTGTCGGACTTGAGTCTCATTAGAGGAGAAACGGTGACCTGGGTTTACTGCTGCCCCCCGCACCCGGTGAACTGCAATAATGGGTCTGAGCTTCTCACACTGGTGCAGCAGCGTCTCAGCTCCAGGCTGACGGATGTCAGACTGCTGGTGCCTGGTCCCCAGTATCTCTTCACTCCCCATTCCCATTCAGGCTGACCACCGCTTCCTCATACCCCAGATACTCGCACTATCCTGACCCGCACCTTCCTGTGCGCTCTCCTTGCTCTCGCAGACAAAACCGACAAAGGAAATTGGAAGCAACACACATCAAAGCTGCTGGTGAACGCAGCAGGCCAAAGCAGCATCTATAGGAAGAGGTACAGTCGACACTTCGGGCCGAGACCCTTCGCCAGGGCTAACTGAAAGAAGAGACGCTGTATTAAAAAGATTTAAGTAGGGGAGGGGGAGGGATGGAGCTAAGAGCTGGAAAGATGATTGTCAAAATGGATACAAGGCTGGAGAAGCGAAAGGATCATGGGATGGGAGGCCAAGCGAGAAATAAAGGGGGGGGTCGCGGGGAGGCCGGAGGGTGGAGAGCTGGCAAGAAGTTATAGTGAGAGGGACAGAGGGAGAAAAAAGAAAGAAAATAACACGGGGAAAAACATCAAAGGTAATAAAAAATATGAAATAAACAAACAAACAAACAAACAAATAAATAAATAACGGATGGGGTGCAAAGGGGAGGTGGGGCATTAGCGGAAGTTAGAGAAGTCAATGTTCATGCCATCAGGTTGGACGTTACCCACTCAGAACATAAGATGTTATTCTTCCAACCTGAGTGTGGCTTCATCTTTACTGTAGAGGAGGCCGTGGATAGACATATCAGAATGGGAATGGGACGTGTAATTAAAATGTGTGGCCACTGAGAGATCCTGCTTTCTCTGGCAGACAGAGCGTAGATGGTCTCACCAATATATAGAAGGCCGCACCGGTAGCACTAACGCAGTATATCACCCCAGACAACTCACAGGTGATGTGTCACCTCACCTGGAAGGACTGTCTGGGGCCCTGACTGTCCCATCACACACTCCCGGAGTCAGACACAGAGTGAATCTCCCTCCACACCGTCCCATCACACACTCCCGGGGTCAGACACAGAGTGAATCTCCCTCCGCACCGTCCCATCACACACTCCCGGGGTCAGACACAGAGTGAATCTCCCTCCGCACCGTCCCATCTCACATTCTCGGGGTCAGACACAGAGTGAATCTCCCTCCACACCGTCCGATCACACACTCCCGGGGTCAGACACAGAGTGAATCTCCCTCCACACCGTCCGATCACACACACCCGGGGTCAGACACAGAGTGAATCTCCGTCCACACCGTCCCATCACACACTCCCGGGGTCAGACACAGAGTGAATCTCCCTCCGCACCGTCCCATCACACACTCCCGGGGACAGACACAGAGTGAATCTCTCTCCACACCGTCCCATCACACACTCCCGGGGTCAAACACAGAGTGAATCTCCGTCCACACCGTCCCATCACACACTCCCGGGGTCAGACACAGAGTGAATCTCCCTCCGCACCGACCCATCACACACTCCCGGGGTCAGACACAGAGTGAATCTCCCTCCACACCGTCCCATCACACACTCCCGGGGTCAGACATAGAGTGAATATCCCTCCCCACCGGAATTTCCTGTTTGACAGAACTCAGGGTTGCGTTTAGGCAATTTGACGAGATCGCCGATGGGTTTATTAGTTACAAGGAAAGCCAAGGGCCGTGTGGATGCTGACGACTTCGTAAAACTGATGATGTTCTAAATTCTGGCGGAGGCGGTGGATATGATCAGATTTCAGGCACTTCTGCACGCCTTCCTGACAATGGTGTGGGTGGGGGTGAGGGCTGAGAGAGGTTTATGGTTTCCGTGTCCCCACGCCGGGAGATTCATTGTGCCCGGTTCCCGGTGTCCACATAGCACACAGGAAGTTATACAGACCAAAGTTCCCAGTCTCCATATCCCACACTGGGAATTTTGCCAGGCACGGTTCCCGATCTCTGTCTCCGCACCGAGAGTTTTATCGCGCACCGTGTCGGGTCTCTGTATCGACACCGGCAATATTACCGCACACGTTTCCTGGTGTCTGTGTCCTCCTCTCTCCACGACACTTGGAGTAATAACTCACAGGATCCGGAGATGAGGATGTCGGACCGGTCTCTATTGTTTGCGATATATTTATTATCTGTGATAAACAGTCTGCGCGATCGAGTGGAGGGTGGTCGAGAGTGTCTGTCCTGTGAGGGGCTCCTGATTGAAAATGGTGACCAGGGAGGGAACGACAGAAGGATTCAGAATGGTCACTGGGGAGGGAGTGAAAGGTTGACTGAAAATGGTCTCCGGGGAGATAGTGACGGGCTGAGTGACAATGGGCGCCAGGGAGGGGACGATGGGCGGAATTAAGATGGACGTGGTCACCTTGTTTCTCATGGCCGGCGAGAGAAAAAAGATAGGTGGCGTTGTGGATAATGAAGCAGGTTTTCAAAGCTTGCAGAGAGACTTAGGCCAGTTAGAAGCATGGGCTGAAAGATGGCAGATGGAGTTTAATTGCTGATAAATGTGAGGTGCTACATTTTGGTGGGACTAATCAAAATAGGACATACATGGTAAATGGTAGGGCATTGAAGAATGCAATAGAACAGAGGGATCTAGGAATAATGGTGCATCATTCCCTGAAGGTGGAATCCCATATGGATAGGGTGGTGACGAAAGATTTTCAGAGCATTGAGTATAGGACTTGGGATGCAATGTTGAAATTGTACAAGGCATTGGTGAGGCCAGATTTGGAGTATTGTGTACAGTTCTGGTCACTGAATTATAGGAAAGATGTCAACAAAATAGAGAGAGTACAGAGATGATTTACTGGAATGTTACCTGGGTTTCAGCACCTCAGTTACAGAGAAAGGTTGAACAAGTTAGGTCTTTATTCTTTGGAGCGTAGAAGGTTGAGGGGGGCCTTGAGAGAGGTATTTAAAATTATGAGGGGGATAGATAGAGTTGACGGGGATAGGTTTTTCATTGAGAGTGGGGGAGATTGAAAAAAGAGGACATGAGTTGAGAGTTAAAGGGAAAAAGTTTAGACGTAACATGAGGGAGAACTTCTTAACTCAGAGAGAGGTAGCTGTGTGGAATGAGCTTCCAGCAGAAGTGGTTGAGGCAGGTTCGATATTGTCATTTAAAGTAAAATTTGATAGCAATATGGACGGGAAAGGAATGGAGGCTTATGGGCTGAGTGCAGGTCGGTGGGACTAGGTGAGAGTAAGCATTCAGCACGGACTAGAAGGGCCGAGATGGCCTGTTTCCATGCTGTAATTGCTATATGGTTATATAGAGGTTAATGGGGATATGTAAGAAGATAGACTCGGAGGGAATGACGCACTGACCTAAAATGGACGCTGATTCGCTAAAAAAATGTCTAATGGGGCAGGAAGACACTGACAAGTCAGAGGGAGTGGGGGCCCGACCTGAAATAGTCCCTGATTCCTGTGTTACAATGGCCGGCAGGGAGAGAGTGATGGACAGACTTCAAATGGCCAACAGGGAGGGAGAGACGCACCGGGTAAAATGGCCGAAATGGAGACAGTGGTACATTGAGAAGAGAGAGGGGGTAATGGGTCGATGTAAAATGATCTACTGGGAGAGAGTGACGATCTGACATAAAATGGCAGTTGCTTCGCTTAAACTGTCTGACGGAGCAGTTTAGGGTTAATGATACCTTGTTTAAAGTGAGCGCCAGGAAGGGAGGGGGTGAGACTCCGATTGAAAACATCATTAATGTTGTTGAGAAAATGGGGGAGATGTGGTGAATGAAGGAGACCCCGTTCGGCCGGGTTGAAACGGGACCAAGGAGGGAGCGACGCCTTGGTGAAAGTGAGCGGCAGAGAAGGAGTGAAGGACACGTTGACTTCAAATGGCCGACGCTTCACTGGAAATGTCTGCTGGGGAGGGAGTGACGGCTTTGGTAGAAGTGAGCACAAGAGAGGGAGGGACGCGCTGATTTAAAATGGCGAATCCTTGGTTCATGTGGCCGCCAGGGATGGAGTGAGACACCGACTTACAATGGCCTCTGTCGCTCACAGAATCTATGGCGAAGGAACATGCGGTGCCCGTGGATACAATCCCGGGATCGAGTGTGTTATTGATTGTAATAACAGTATTTTAATTTGTGTTTTATATAGTCTTAGGCATTGTATATATGTTTTAATTCTAATAATGTTGTCATTGAATAAACTTATGTATATATCTCAGATATTCACACAAACACATATACATGTGGGTTCTGGGGAGGAGGGGATTGGGAGGAAGAGCAGTGACGGGACGAGGAGTGGACTGATGAGACGGTGACCGTGGCAAAGTCACTGACTCAATAGGGGACGAAAAGGGGAGGAGACAGTTCCTGTCACAAACTGGTGGCCGACATGGAGAAGATAAAGTCGGGGTGAGGAGCAGTGAAACGACAGGAAGGGAGCGGGAGTGATGGGACGGTGAGGGAATGAAATTAATGGGACCGGGTGTGAGAGGATGTAATGGGATGGGGAAACGCCCAAACGCCCCAAGTTCCCTCGATGGGACAACCCGAGGAGCTCACTTTGATAGTGAGGGGAGAGAGACAGAGACAGAGAGAGAGAGAGAAATGGGGGGGGGGGAACGGAGGCCGGACAGAAAGAGGAGGGTACTGTTTATGGAGGTAAAGGTTTGGGTAGAGACGGTGGGGAGGGACGGAGAGCGGATTGAGGGGGTCGGGGTGAGGGAGAGGGAGAGGGAGATGTGTTCAGAGGGAGAGAGAGAGAGAGATGGGGGGGGGGGACGGAGGCCGGACAGAAAGAGGAGGGTACCGTTTAGGGCGGTGAAAGGTTTGGGTAGAGACGGTGGGGAGGGACGGAGAGCGGATTGAGGGGGTCGGGGTGAGGGAGAGGGAGATGTGTTCAGAGGGAGAGAGAGATGGGGGGACGGAGGCCGGACAGAAAGAGGAGGGTACTGTTTATGGCGGTGAAAGGTTTGGGTAGAGATGGTGGGGAGGGACGGGGAGCGGATTGAGGGGGTCGGGGTGAGGGTGAGGGAGATGTGTTCAGAGGGAGAGAGAGAGAGAGATGGGGGGGACGGAGGCCGGACAGAAAGAGGAGGGTACTGTTTATGGAGGTAAAGGTTTGGGTAGAGACGGTGGGGAGGGATGGAGAGCGGATTGAGGGGGTCGGGGTGAGGGAGAGGGAGAGGGAGATGTGTTCAGAGGGAGAGAGAGAGAGAGATGGGGGGGACGGAGGCCGGGCAGAAAGAGGAGGGTACTGTTTATGGAGGTAAAGGTTTGGGTAGAGACGGTGGGGAGGGACGGAGAGCGGATTGAGGGGGTCGGGGTGAAGGTGAGGGAGAGGGAGATGTGTTCAGAGGGAGAGAGAGAGAGAGATGGGAGGACGGAGGCTGGACAGAAAGAGGAGGGTACTGTTTATGGCGGTGAAAGGTTTGGGTAGAGACGGTGGGGAGGGACGGAGAGCGGATTGAGGGGGTCGGGGTGAGGGAGAGGGAGATGTGTTCAGAGAGAGAGAGAGAGAGAGATGGGGGGGACGGAGGCCGGACAGAAAGAGGAGGGTACTGTTTATGGAGGTAAAGGTTTGGGTAGAGACGGTGGGGAGGGACGGGGAGCGGATTGAGGGGGTGAGGGTGAGGGTGAGGGAGATGTGTTCAGAGGGAGAGAGAGAGATGGGGGGGACGGAGGCCGGACAGAAAGAGGAGGGTACTGTTTATGGCGGTGAAAGGTTTGGGTAGAGACGGTGGGGAGGGACGGGGAGCGGATTGAGGGGGTCGGGGTGAGGGAGAGGGAGATGTGTTCAGAGGGAGAGAGAGAGATGGGGGGGACGGAGGCCGGACAGAAAGAGGAGGGTACTGTTTATGGCGGTGAAAGGTTTGGGTAGAGACGGTGGGGAGGGACGGAGAGCGGATTGAGGGGGTCGGGGTGAGGGAGAGGGAGAGGGAGATGTGTTCAGAGGGAGAGAGAGAGAGAGATGGGGGGACGGAGGCCGGACAGAAAGAGGAGGGTACTGTTTATGGTGGTAAAGGTTTGGGTAGAGACGGTGGGGAGGGACGGGGAGCGGATTGAGGGGGTCGGGGTGAGGGTGAGGGAGATGTGTTCAGAGGGAGAGAGAGAGAGAGAGAGAGATGGGGGGGACGGAGGCTGGACAGAAAGAGGAGGGTACTGTTTATGGAGGTAAAGGTTTGGGTAGAGACGGTGGGGAGGGACGGAGAGCGGATTGAGGGTGTCGGGGTGAGGGAGAGGGAGAGGGAGATGTGTTCAGAGAGAGAGAGAGATGGGGGGGACGGAGGCCGGACAGAAAGAGGAGGGTACTGTTTATGGCGGTGAAAGGTTTGGGTAGTGATGGTGGGGAGGGACGGAGAGCGGATTGAGGGGGTCGGGGTGAGGGAGAGGGAGATGTGTTCAGAGGGAGAGAGAGAGAGAGATGGGGGGGTCGGAGGCCGGACAGAAAGAGGAAGGTACTGTTTATGGAGGTAAAGGTTTGGGTAGAGACGGTGGGGAGGGACGGGGAGCGGATTGAGGGGGTCGGGGTGAGGGTGAGGGAGAGGGAGATGTGTTCAGAGGTGGGGAGAGTCACTCCGGGACCGACCGGGACATCCTGCGGGCCCGGGAAGGGTCTGGTTATTCCTCGTATCCAAACACACGGACACCGGGAACAGCAGCCGGCCACTCGGCCCCTCTATCACATCCTGTCATTCAATCGGACCCGGGCCCCCAAAGCCGCTCCCGTCCCCACTTTGCCCGGACCATTGGCCCCGCTGGCAGGGTAACAGTCTGCCGGTGTTTGCCCCCCAATGTGGTGAATCGCCACCACCGTGGGCTCAGACATTTCCACAGATGAGCCCCTCCTGTCCCCACCGGGACAAACATCCTGTCCGCCCCCTCTCTCACCGTCTTCATCCTCTCCCTCCCCGGGGAACCGGCATCAAACCGACGGGCCGAGCGGTCTCCTCCTACCTCTCAGCGACACATCAGACTCCGGCCGCAGGAGACGCTTCACAAACGCCCCAACTTCCCTCGGAGGGAAATGGAAATAAATCAGAAAGCGGACATTTACTTTGACGGTTGTCCCGCCGTGACGGAAAGTTCGGGAGACGGTGTCAGCGGGGTAACGCCCCCTCGGCTGGCCTGCCTCCTCTATTGGTTGGAAGCAGTGATTGACACTGCTTCGTACCAATGGGAATAGCACAGCGCATGACTCCACTGTTGACAGCGGTGGGGGAGGGGCTGCTCACGTGATCAGTAGCCCAGCCGTTAAACCGACCAAGCTCGAGCTCACCAGCGCGCGGGGCACAAAAGGCCCCGGATGATCGGTTGAGGTGAGAAGGGGTCTCCGGGTTGGGGGTCTCACCGGGCGGCGTTTTCAACACCGACTTCGGGTAGTTGCTGTGACTCCGGACTCCGTGACCCGCAATCCCGGGACAGTCCTGCTCTCTTCCCTCTCTCTCAGCCCCACCATCCGTACACGGGCCCCGGGGAGCTTCCGGCTGATGAGGGAATGGGAACCGATGGGTCTCTCAGACAGAGCTGAGCTCCAGCTGTCTAAATGCAAGGATCGGGAACTCGGAGAAAGGGAACAAAATCTTTTACATCAGCTGTTGTGAAAATCACCTTTGTTCTGCCTCCAGTCACAAACCAGAGAAAATCTGCAGATGCTGGAAATCCGAGCAACACACACAAATTGCTGGAGGAACTCAGCATTAGTACTCTTTTCCATAGATGCTGCCTGGCCTGCTGAGTTCCCCCAGCATTTTGTGTCTGTTGCTGGTTCCACCCCCTCTTGTTCTGGACTTTCTACCCGTGAGAACATGTTTTGTCCCACTCTCTCTGGGTACATAATGATATCAAACACCTTTGCCCTTGGCAACAAGTAGCTTTCACATCACAAATGTGCCAGACTCCAATGAGACAGACTACTGCCCTTCCCTTCATATTCATTGGCATTGCCATCACTGAGTTCACCACCGTCAGTCACCTGGGGGAGGGTTCAGGGGAAATATTTATATACAATACAGAAACTGGTGTTACCTGTGTGTATTGTGGTGACGCAAAAGTTGCTGGAGAATTTGCAAGTGGGAAGAAGTGGAGTGATATTTGAAAATCTGACTTTTTATAGCATTATTTAGCAAGCAAATCAGATATGGACAGTGTGCAATTGCTCCAGTGAGAAAATCCTTCATTACCTGCTACAGACCTGTTACATACGTTGTGTGAGATTGCAGATCAAAATTATTACTGACAGTGATTTGCTAGCTGTTAAAATGAGTACCTCTATATATAAAATTCAGTGTGCACATGTTGTGTCTCCACTTTAAGGAGTTGGGGCTGGAAATGGATGAATTCCGTATCATCCGGGAGTCGGAGGGGGTGGGATAAAGAGAGGTGAGTTACACCCAAAGTGCAGGACGCAGGAAACTGGGTGAGAGTGAGGAAGGGGAATGAGATTAAATAGCCATCGCAGAATACTGTTGTGGCCATCCCCCACAACAACAGGTAGGCCATAGATAGGGTGCAGAGGAGATTTATAAGGACTTTGCCTCGACAGGCGAGCGTGACTTATGAGAATATGTTGAGTGAACTCGGCCTTTTTTCCTTGTAGTGACGGAGGATGAGAGGTGACCTGATAGAGGTGTATGAGATAATGAAAGGCATTGATTCTGTGGATAGTCTGAGGCTTTTTCCCAGGGCTGAAATGGCTAGCACGAGAGGGCATAGGTTTAAGGTGCTTGGAAGTAAATACAGAGGAGATGTCGGGGATAAGTTATTCATGCAGAGAGTGGTGAGTGCGTGGAATGGGCTGCCGGCGGCAGTGGAGGAGGCAGAAACAATAACGTATTTTAAGAGACTCCTGGATGGGTACATGGAGCTTAGAAAAGTAAAGGGCTCTGGGTAAGCCTCGGTAGCTCTAAGGTAGGGACATGTTTGGCACAGCTTTGTGGGCTGAAGAGCCTGTTTTGTGCTGTAGGTTTTCTATGTTTTTTTATGTTCTATGTATTCTACCACTTTAGAAACTGTTGGGGGGAGGAGATTACGTGGCAGAGGAAAGTCAAAGGGGTGATAGGGGATTTGCTAGTTACGGCAACAGAACTAGAAGGGGACTGATATCCTAGTGTTAAGGCTTGCTTGTGCTGGTATGGTGGGTGGGGGGGGTGGTGTTAAACTAAAATTGTAGAGGGAATGGGAGCCAGAATGCCAGGTAATAGAGAGGGTGAATTGAATTGACTTTCTTACTTACATCCTTCACATGCATGAGGAGTAAAACTCTGTGTTGCATCTCCATCTAAATGTGCAATGTGCAATTTATAGTAATTTATAATAGAACAGGACAGTCAATATAACATAGAAATACAGTTGTATCAGCATGAATTAAGCAGTGTGATGGCCTGATGGAAGAATCCTGTTGGTTCTGGCTTTTATGCTGCAGTACTGTCTCCCGGATGGTAGCAGCTTGGAACAGTCTGTGGTTCGGGTGAGTAGGGTCCCCAGTGGTCCTCTGGGCCCCTTTTACACACCTGTCCCTGTAAATGTCCTGAATCATGGGCAGTTCACAACTACAGATGCGCTGGGCTGTCCGCACCACTCTCTGCAGGTTCCTGTGATTAAGGGAAGTACAGTTCCCATACCAGGCAGTGATGCAGCCAGTCAGGATGCTCTCAATTGTGACTCTGTAGAAAGTTCTTAGGATTTGGGACCCCATTTCAGACTTCTTCAACCGTCTGACGTGAGGGAGGCACTGCTGTGCCTTTTTCACCACACAGCCGGTATGTACAGACCATGTGAGATCCTCGGTGATGTTTATGCCGAGGAACTTAAAGCTGTTCACCCTCTCAACCCCAGATCCATTGGTGTAAATAGGGGTTAGCCTGTCTCCATTCCTTCTGTAGTCCATAATCAGCTCCTTTGTTTTTGTGGCAGTGAGGGAGAGGTTGTTTTCTTGACACCAGGCAAATGCTGTTCAGACCTCAGGGCAGGGAATTGTGATCTTGTTGACATGACTGGGACTTGTTTGCACCCAACAATCTGAGGAATTTGGAGGAACAAATTAGCAAGAGAGATCGCAGACTATGCCAATGCTTGATATACTAAATGATTTTAAATTTCCATAGATTGACGTGACTCCCAGATGTAAAAGGACTAGATGGGGTAGAGTTTGTCAGATGTGCCATTAATCAGCACATAGAATTCCCAGCATAGAAATGTGCAATAAGCTATTAGAAAATAATCCAGGGCTGGTGACAGAATATTAGTGTATGGGAACACTTTGCATCTAGTGATCATATTGCCATGAGATTCCAAGTTAACATGGAAAAAGAAAGGACTGAACCATGGGTCGAGATTCTAAATTGGAGAAAGGTCAATTCTAATGGTATCAGAATGGATCTGACAAGTGTGGACAGGCTGTTTTCTGGCAAAGGAGTACTTGGTAAGTGGGAGTTCTTCAGAAGTGAAGTTTTGAGGGTGTAGAGTTTGTATGTGCCTGTCAAAATAAAAGTTGAAAGGTAACTGGTGCAGCGAACCTTGGTTTTCAAGAGATATTGAGGCCCTGGATATTTTGTTCCTCCGAATGCCTCAGACTGTTGGGTGCTACAAAGACTCATTAATGACTACAATATCATAATTCCACACCCTGAACTCATCTGACATCTTTTTTAGTCATCTTCTGTTGCTTTCTAAAAGCTTCCCAATAGATTTTGCTCTTTTGTTTGCCCTCTCTTTGCTTTTTATGTTGGCTTTGGCTTCTCATTTCATCCACGGTTGTGTCCCCCTGCCTTTCTAATGCTTCCACTTCTTTGGGATGTATCGATCACTCAGCTCCCGAATTGCTCCCAGAAACTCCAGCCATTGCTGCTCCATCGTCATTCCTTCCAGCTTCCCCTCCCAATCACGTTTGGCCAGTTCAGTACAGAAACATGCCCACTCTGGACGATCAGAATGGTAATCTGTATGAGGAGACAAAATATATGGGGGAGATTTTAAATATTATTTTTTGCATCCACATTTACTCAGGAGATGGACACAGAGTCTATAGAAGTGAGGCAAAATGGCATCAACTTCATGGACCCTGTACAGATTGCAGGGGTGGAGGTGTTTGCTGTCTGAAGGCAAATTAGTGTGGATAAATCCCCAGGGCCTGACAAGTTGTTCCCTGGGACTCTGCGGAAAACAAGTGCAGAAATTGTTGGGGCACAAGCACAGATATTTAAATAATCCTTAGTGACAGTTGAGGTACTGGAGGATTGGAGGACAGCCAATGTTGTTCCGCTGTTCAAGAAAGGCTCTAAAAATAAAGTAGGAAATTATACGTCAATGAGCTTGACATCAGTAGTGGGAAAGTCATTGGAACATATGTGCAGGAACCAGATATGTAAGTATTTGGATAGATAGATAAGGATAGGCAGCATGGCTTCGTGCATGCTAGGTCATGTCTATCCAATCTAATAGAGTCTCTCGAGGAAGTTGTCAGGAAAGTGGTTGAAGGCAAGGCAGTGAATGTTGTCTACATGGACTTTAGCAAGGCACTTGACAAAGTCTGATATGGGAGGTTGGTCAAGAAGGTTCAGTCACTCAGCATTCAAGATAAGATAGTAAATTGCATGAGACACTGGTTTTGGGAGAAGCCGATGGTTGCCTCTCTGACTGGAGGACTGTGACTAGTGGTTTGCCACAGGAATCGGTGCTGGATCTGTTGTTGTTTGTCATCTAGATCAGTAATCTGGATGATAGTGTGGTTAACTGGATCAGCAGATTTCTAGGTGACACTAAGAATGGGGGTGTAGTGGACAGTGAGGAAGGGTATAATGGCTTGCAGTGTGATCTGGACCAGCTGGAGAAATGCAAAATGGAATTTAATGGAGACAAGTGTGAGGTGTTGCATTTTGGTCGGACCTGGGTCTTACACAGTGAATGGTCGGGCACTGAGGGGTGCTGTAGAAGGAAGGGATCTGGGAATACATGTCCATAAGTCACTGAAAGTGGTGACACAGTTAAATAGGGACGGAAAGAAAGATTTTGGCATATTGGCCTTCATGAACCAAAGTACTGAGTGCAGGAGATGGATGTTATGTTCACACTGCACAAGACATTGGTGAGGCCTGATTTGGAGTGTTGTGTGCAGTTTTATCACCTACCTACTGGAAAGATGTAAAAGTGGTTGAAAGAGTTCAGAGAAAATTCACAAGGATGTTGCCAGATCTGGAGGACTTGGGTTATAAGGAGAGATTGAACAGGTCAGGGCTTTATTGCTTGGAATGTAGAAGATCGAGGGGAGATTTGATGGAGGTGTGCCAAAATTATGAGGGTTATAGATGGGCTAAATGCAAGCTGGCTTTTTCCACTGAGATTGTGTGGGACTACAACCAGAGGCCATGGATTAAGGGTGAAAGGTGAAACATTAAGGGGAACATGAGGGGTAACTTCTTCACACAGATGGTCATCCAGGTGTGGAATGAGCAGACAGCCCAACTGGTGCATGCGAGCTCAATTTCAACATGTAAGAGGTTTGTATAGGTACCTGGATGGTAGGGGTACAGGGGTAGACAGTTTAAATAGATCAACATAAACTAGATGGGCCAAAGGGCCTGTTTCTGTGTTGTACTTTTCTATGACTCTGTGATAAGAACATGAAATAATACTAATACTTATTTAATTCATTTTAACAGCTGTGCAGACCAACCATTCATCTGGGCAGAAGATGTTTTTATGGCTTTAAAACTGTGGCACTTTAAATTGACAGTAGATAAAAGAAAATCCCAGCTGTATGTCAACAAAGGGGAAACCCATTCATCTGCTCAGACAGTGGGAATGGATTCAGTCGGTCATCTCAACTGAAGGTACATCAGCAAGTTCACACTGGGACAAGGCCATTCACCTGTTCTGTGTGTGAGAAGGGATTCAGTCGGTCTTTCCACCTGTGGACAGACCAGTCAGTTCACATCGAGCAGAGGCTGGTCATCTGCTGAATTTGTGGGGAAGGATTCACTCGGTTATCTGACCTAATGGCTCACCAGCGAGTTCACACCGGGGAGCGGCCGTTTACCTGCTCAGACTGTGGGAAGGGATTTACTGTGTCATCTCAGTTACTGAGACACCAGTCAGTTCACACCGGGGAGTGGCCATTCACCTGCTCAGACTGTGGGAAGGGATTCACTCTGTCATCTGCACTGAAGGTACATCAGCGAGTTCACACTGGGGAGAGGCCATTCACCTGCTCAGACTGTGGGAAGGGATTCATTCAGTCATCTCATCTGAAGGTACACCAGCGAGTTCACAGCAGGGAGAGACCATTCACCTGCTCAGACTGTGGGAAGGGATACACTTGCTCATTTAATCTGAAGGTACATCAGCGAGTTCACACTGGGGAGAGGCCGTTCACCTGCTCAGACTGTGGGAAGGGATTCAAACTGTTCGCTCACCTACTGACACATCAGCGAGTTCACACTGGGGAGAGGCCATTCACCTGCTCAGACTGTGGGAAGGGATTCACTGAGTCATATCAACTGAAGGTACATCAGCGAGATCATACTGGGGAGAGACCTTTCACCTGCTCAGACTGTGGGAAGGGATTCACTCAGTCATATCAACTGAAGGTACATCAGCGAGTTCACACTGGGGTGAGGCCGTTCACCTGCTCAGACTGCGGGGAGGGTTTCACAAAGTCATCTGCTGTACTGAGACACCAGTCAGTTCACACTGGGGTGAGGCCATTCACCTGCACAGTGTGTGGGAAGGGATTCACTCAGTCATCTGCTGTACTGAGACACCAGTCAGTTCACACTGGGGAGAGGCCATTCACCTGCTCAGTGTGTGGGAAGGGATTCGTAGAGTCATCTCAACTGAAGATACATCAGCGAGTTCACACCGGGGAGAGGCCGTTCACCTGCTCAGTCTGTGGGAAGGGATTCACTCGGTCATCTCATCTACTGAAACACCAGTCACTTCACACCAGGGAGTGACCATTCACTTGTTCAGTCTGTGGGAAGGGTTTCAATTGGTCATTTCACCTGCTGACACACAGGGAAATAGCCGTTCACCTGCTCTGTCCGTGGGAAGGGATTCATTACGTCATCTCAACTGAAGGAACATCAGCGAGTCCACACTGGGAAGGGGCTGATCACCTGCTCAGACTGTGGGAAGAAATTCTCTCAGCCAAATCAACCAATTGGGCATCACTGAGTTCACACCGGGGAGAGGCCGTTCACCTACTGTGAATGTGGTGAAGGATTTCTGGTGGACATGGACTGTGCCTTTAAATGAGAGAGAGAGAGAAACTGTCTACAGTACTGCTGCCTGCTTCTTGGTTGCCATGGTGAGAGGGAGGCGGAGTTATGTGATGGACAGTTCGATGTTCACAGTTGCTTGGTTGCCATGGTGAGAGAGAGGCAGAGTTACGTGATGGACAGTTCGCTGTTTACAGTTGCTCCTTGGTTGCCATGGTGAGAGAGAGGCGGAGTTATGTGATGGACAGTTCGATGTTCACAGTTGCTTCTTGGTTGCCATGGTGAGAGAGAGGCGGAGTTATGTGATGGACAGTTCGATGTTCACAGCTGCTTCTTGGTTGCCATGGTGAGAGAGAGGCGGAGTTATGTGATGGACAGTTCGATGTTCACAGTTGCTTCGTAGCGTGTTTATTTAATCAAGGTCAGATGACTCTCCCAGAGACACACAGTGGGACACTGGTTACGGCGACCGGTCAGTGAAAGGAGGCCAGTGACAGAGGAGTCACTGGGTGGAACTTCCGAGTGCCCACAAGCGTGGGTTGAGGATCGATCAGGGTAATTGATCAGTGGGTATCACGGTGTGTGGAAGGGCTGACCCTGTGGAGGCTACCGGTGTGTCTACCCTCGCCTGGGTGGTAGCTCACCCTCGAAGACGGTCCCCTTAGTGATAAGCTGCGTTTGGCTAACTCGAGAGTGGATTTGGAGCCTGACGATGGAAGATCAACGGTACCTGTTTACTCGTTCTTCTCCTAGTGTGGTTTTCACCTGGGATTACAAATACCTTCCTCACACACACCAATTCCGTGGATTGAACTGAACTTCCTTACATTTCCATCGTAAGACTTTAACTCTTGCCACCCGAGATTTAACGAGTTTGGGAATTGTATTTACACACATATAGATGTGTAACACTGCTGACTTTTGATTTACCTGGTTTAAATTACTATATTAAGTAGTTACTAATAAACAGTGGTTTATAATATCAAAACCAGACTCAAGGTGTGCTCTATTGCAGCTGGTTCATTTAAACTGTTGCTTTTATGTAACATAATTGGGGCCTGCGTCCGGGATATGAAGAAATTGGTTGGGGGCTGAATTGATTGATTAATGATCGATCTGATTGGGGAAATCTCCTTTGATTTGTTTGAGTGGAAGATCAGCAGCAATGGAGGTTGATGAGTTTCTGACAAAGCCAACCCCTGAAGCATTGGATGGCGCAAAGAGGGTTGTGCTGTTGGAAATTGCTCACAAGTTAAAACTTCAGGTGAGCACTAAAATGAGGAAGGCTCAGGTACAGACATTAATAGTGGAGTGTTATGTATCTAAGGAAGTGTTTGACAGAGATGTGTTGGAAATGTTTGCTGAAAGTAAACCTACTGAGACTGAGCTGCAGCTCCCGTTAGAAAAATTAAAAAGGGAGGCTGAGGATAAGCAAAGACAGCATGAGTTACGACTAAAACAGTCCAAGGCTGAGGAAGCGGACAAACAGAGGGAAGAGGCAGAAAGACAGAGGTGGTTCGAGGTGGAGGGATGGCCACAAGGAGGTTCAGTGCCAGATCCTGGTGACAAGTTTAGTGCCAGTCGAGAAGTTAAGTTGGCACCTCCATTTGATGAAGCAGAAGTTGATAAGTCCTTCTTGCAGTTTGAAAAAGTGGCTCAGAATCGAAGGTGGCCGAAAGACAGCTGGGTTGTTATGTTACAAAGTGTAATTCAGCAGAAAGCCCAGCAAGGGTAGTCTGCCCTAACACTTGAAGAGGCAGCTGATTATGACTCAGTGAAAGAGGCTGTGCTCAAGCCTTATGAGTTGGTTCTGGAGGCTTACAGACAAAAGTTTAGAGATTTGAGGAAATCTGGGAACCAAACGTATGTGGAATTTGCCAGTGAGAAGTTTGTGTACTTCAGTCGTTGGTGTACCTCCGATGGGGTAAATGGGGATGTTCACAACTTGAAAGAGTTGGTTTTGATCGAAGAATTTAAAAGGTGCGACCCTGATGAGATGAAGACGTACCTGGATGAAAAGGATGTTGCCATTTTGCAGGAGGCTGCTAGATTAGCAGATGAGCTTGTTTTGACCCACAAGGTTAAGTTTACCTCGGGTGAGAGCTTCCAAGAGAGTAGCTGGGATGACCAGGGTAAACTAGAAGTGGAAGCTGGGACTAGTGATGAAAGCCTGGAACAGGAGGCAGTCCCAGTTGCCTGGGTTCAGGTTGTTGAAGCATCTGTAAATCCGCAGGATGCTGAGCATTGTGCTGAAGCTCAGTTAAAACCTGAAATGTCTGATTTGGTTGGAAAGGGATTCAGTCCTTTTGTGAAGTCTGGATTGGTTTCAGGACCTTTGACCTTGCTGAGGGAACAGTAGTTTGATGAGAAAGTGCATGTTAGTCTGCTAAATCATGTTTTTGGAATTTGAAAATAAACAAGTTGTTTCCCATGATAGGGGAGTCTAGTACGAGAGGGCATGGCTTAAGGATTGAAGGGCGCCCTTTCAGAACAGAAATGCGAAGAAATTGTTTTAGTCAGAGGGTGGTGAATCTATGGAATTTGTTGCCACGGGCAGCAGTGGAGGCCAAGTCATTGGGTGTATTTAAGGCAGAGATTGATAGGTATCTGAGTAGCCAGGGCATCAAAGGTTATGGTGAGAAGGCAGGGGAGTGGGACTAAATAGGAGAAAATGGATCAGCTCGTGATAAAATGGCGGAGCAGACTCGATGGGCCGAATGGCCCACTTCTGCTCCTTTGTCTTATGGTCTTATGGTCTAAGTTTGTGGTTTTGAGAGACAGGGCTTGGAGACTTCTCAAAACAAAGTGGAGTGTTATTTTGACCAGGGGAGACCATCTGCGGATGTTGTCATGGGAACATATGGAATAAAAGGTCTTGGGGAATGGAACAAATGATTTGTTTGAAATTTGGGTTGAGTATCGATCCAGGGTATTGATAAGTGACTCTCACAAGCAGGCACACAGTGGCAGCGGGTGGAAGCCGTTGCAGAGAAGGGGAGAGGAAGGTTTGAAACAAAGAACCGAGTGACAAGGCATCACTGTTTGGACTCTCCCAACAGCCCACAAGGGTGAGTTTGGTTATTGATTCCAGTGAATACGAATGTGTGATTGTCACATACTTTGATCCACTGGAGTGGGTGTTTCTGGTTAGGGGACACATTTGTGAATACCACTTCTGTTTTACCCTTTCCTGGGTGTGGTAGTTCAGTGGAAGACGGTACCCCTGTGGCAAATCACTGTTGGAGTTACTTCGTATGTCGTGGAACTGGACAAGTGGCTATCATGTTGTGTGACTGGGGCAAGCCTGTGGAATCTACCTGTGTGTGTTACCCTTGCCTGGGTGGTAGTTCCCCCTGAACACGCTACCCTGTGATAAGCTATCTTTTGGTGATGATGCATAAGTGGATTCTGGTTGAGTAACCTGTGGTCACCACTTTGGGATTACCTGTAGCTGAATTCGGGTGTGGTGTTGTGGTAACCACTCGTGTCAAAAGGATATTCCATGAAGATCACTGTAGGAGATACCTCGTGTGTGGATCTGGGAACGACAGAGATAAAACCTGCGGCTATTTTTATCCCGTTTATCATTGTGGAAAACAATGTAATTGCCTTCTCTCGACATTCACCTTTGGGTTACAAAGGTAGGGCTCTCAGTACCATTGACCTCTGTCTCGGGACTGCCGCAGGTGAAGTTTCACCGAAGCCTCACTTGAAGTATGTGTCTGATATGAAGAAGGAGCTGCAAAGGGCTTATGAGCTGGCTGGGGAGGCAGCTGCCAAGAAGAATCGGAGAAATAGGAAGATGTGTGACCAGAAAGTGAAGTTCTCCCAACTCCTGCCGGCAGACCGAGTCCTCGTAAGGAATTTGGGATTTCCTGGGAAGCACAGGTTGGCTGATCGCTGGTCGGGCACACCCTATCTGGTGGAGAGTCAGTTGCCCGACTTACCGTTTTCCAAGTGCAGCCCGAGGATGGGAAGGGGCCAGTCAAGATTCTCCATCGGAATCATCTGTCGCCCCTGGGGTGAGATGTACAGGTGGAACGGGAGCCCCAGGTGCCGGCTACACCCAGTACTGGGACTCTGCGTCCACGTGGGATGGAGGAAGAGCCCACACCGGGAGAGACGGGCCCGCTCAGAGGGGGATGATGACTCGGACAACTGGTGCATGTGGCTGTTCGCTGAGGCCCCCGTGATTGAGGGGGAGGCTCCTGGCCCTTCCCCCACTGGGTTAGACGGGGTAAGGGTGGCTACTGATGGGCCGTCAGGGGTACCACAGGGCGTTGGAGAGGATGATGTGGGGCCCGAGTGAGAGATAGAGGGTTCCGAGGTGCAGAGGGGTTTGGGTGACCGCTCGCAGGAGGGTTCGCCTCATAGTTTCCATGAGTCTCCTGTAATGTCGGAGGTGGAGGAGTTCGAGGAGGGAGTACACAGATCACACAGAAGTAAGGACCCCCCACATAGGTTGGCCTTGATACACCCAGGGAACAGGGTGTGATCTCCACTGTTTCGGGGAGTTATGTCACTGCTCTCTGCACTTGGGTTGGGCTCTGTGTTTTGCAGGAAGGGTTGGCAAATTATCTGAGTGTCATGAGGACATGACTGAATTCTGTGGGGGGAGAATGTAGGCTCTCATTACCATTAACTGTGGTGTTAGCTGTTCAGGCTAACAGAATGGCTTCTCTGTAATGTTACTTAATGCTGTCATGGGTTTCTGTAGCCGAAATATTTGAGTTAGATTATTTAGATTATGAGGACACTCAATCCTCGTTTATTGTCATTTAGAAATGAATGCATTAAGAAATGATACAATGTTCTTCTAGAGTGATATCACAAAAAAAAACAGGACAAACAAAAGACTAACACTGGCAAGACCACATAATTATAACATATAGTTACAGCAGTGCAAAGCAATACCATAATTTGATAAAGAGCAGATCATGGGCACGGTAAAAAAAAGTCTCAAAGTTCCGATCAACACCGGATAGCAGGCAGCAAAAGGGAGAAACTCTCCCTGCCGTAAACTTCCAGGTGCCGACAACAGCCGATGCATTGGAAGCAACCGACCACAGCCGACTCTGAGTCCGTCCGAAAACTTCGAGACTCTGACCAGTTCCTCCAATACAGCCTCTCCGAGCACCATCCTCTGCCGAGCGCTTCAACCCCACCCCGGCCACCGAGCAACAAGCAAAGCTGAGGATTCCGGGCCTTCTCCTCCGGAGATTCTGGATCACACAGTAGCAGCGGTAGTGAAGAAGGCATTTCAGAAGTTTCTCCAGATGTTCCTCCGTGCTCTCACGTCTGTCTCCATCAAATCAGGATTGTGCACGGCACCCGACTTGACAGATTACAGGTATCACCACCGGAGTGGCTGCTGCACGCTGCGTCACGCCGCCATCTTCTCCTCCTCCTGCCGATACGGGTGGAACTAATCACTGGAGAATTGTTATGCTATCTTGTATGTCTGAGCTGAGCGGGAGTTCGCCATCTTTTTCAGGAGGCGAGCGAGGAGGCCGGACGTGTGAGGAGCGGACAGCGGTTCCAGGGTGACGGATACTGGAAGTCGGCGGTTTGGACGGTGGCCGAGGGCTCGGAGGGTCGTTGTGGTTGGAACCGGAGGTGTGAGCTCCAACGTATTAAAACATTATGTGCACAGACTGATAAACTTACTGCTTTGGTGCCTTTAGGTTATGTGTTTCTACTAACCCATCACTAAGAAATAACAAGTTGTAATTACTTACTCACCTCTGGTGTATTGTCTGATATTTGTGTTGGGAGCGTTACACCGTATTTACACCGAAGTATTGCACTAGTGGCAGGGCGACGGCTGTTCACCCTAGACGAACGGGGGTAAATTGGGGCACAGACGTTACACAAACATCTCTCATCAATTAACCTGAGGATTGAACTGAACTTCCTTACATAACATTGCTAACTTTTGATTTGCCTGGTTTAAGTTACTATATTAAGTAGTTACTAATAAATAGTGGTTTTTAACATTAAAAACAGACTCCAGGTGTGCTCTATTGCTGCTGGTTCATTTAACCTGTCACGGGGTACGTAACAAGCCTCTCCTTCTCTAATGTCAGGATGAATTTGATCATATCAAGATCACTTGCCCTGAAGGGTTCTTTGAACTTAAGTGACCTAATTAATTCATTACAGCACCCAATCCAGAATAGCTGATCCCCACGAGGGCTCAACCATGAGCTGCTCTAAAAAAGCATCTTGTTGGTATTCTAGGAATTCTTCCTCTTGAGACCAATACCATCCTAATTTTCCTAATCACCTGCATGATAATCCCCCATGTAACATTGCCCTTTTGGCATGCATTTTCTATCTCCCATTGTAATTTGTGGAAAACATACTACTGTTTGGAGGTCTCTATACAATTCCCATCAGGGATTTTTTTTTACATTTGCTGTTCCTTAATCCGCCCACAGAGATTCTACACCTTCCAACCCTATGCCACGTCTTTCAAATGATCTTATTTAGTATTTTACCAACAGAGCCACACAACCCCACTACCAGCTTGTTCTTTCAAGAAACATGTAAGTATCTGGGAAACAAGAAGACCTGCAGATGCTAGAAATCTAGAGAAATACACACAAAGTGCTGGAGGAGCTCAGTATGTCAGGCAGCATCTATGGATGGGAATCAACATTTCGGGCCAAGACGCTTCATCGGGACTCTTGATACCCACGTATTTGGAATATCAACAAGCAAAGACAATAGAAAGTTGTGTGAAATAGGGAAAACCTTTGACAAAATTTAGTCAAGGCTTAAAAAAAACCTGCCAAACAGAGATCAATAGCTAACAAATACAACAAAGGCAATAAACACTTTCATCAATACCGACATTGACTTTTTTTAATGAAAATATTTCAATCAGTAAAATTTACAAAGATAAATAAGAACTGAAATGACAACTTTAGAAAAGACTATTTACACTCAAACCCACTTAGATTAACACTACCTTGGACAGATGGAGGAAGAGAAATAACACACTTGGAAAAAAAAAATCACACAACAGTCAGATAAAACTTCGGAGTATATATTTTCACGAAAACTGAACCGGACTCAACAGTCTGTGTGTATATATGCAATTGTGATAAGAAATACAGACCAGAAACTTAAATGAGAGGCTAACTCAGAAAAATAAATCATCACTATGGAAGAAAATATTAACCAGTGGAATGAGTATGACCCTCCATGGGAGACATCCCAACGATCTGAGCAGACAAGATGGTGACAAGGAAGCATCGAGCACCTGACTGAGAGTTGGAGATCTCTTCCCAGAAACAGAGGGGTTCCTTGCAGAAATACAGGACAAGGTGGTTAAGAAAAATAAGAAAAAAATCAAAACTACGTGCAAATGTTGTACAATACAAACAAACAAGGCAATAAATGCGGGGAATATCGAGAGAAATCAGACACAATCCAACACATTCCAGGATCCTGCAGCAGTTGAACTCAATTTGATTACAATCAAGTGGCAAATATCATTCACCAGAATCTTGCTTTAAAATACAAACTTATGAATGACCTTCATCACTTCATTAAGGCAAAATATATTTGAGCCTGATCCAGTTTTAGAGTCAAAATCTCACAAAGTATATGATAATCAATACTTTATTTCAGATAGTATAATCCATAATAACCATCCGGATATAATATTACAGGATAAACAAGCAGGAACAACTCCCTCAATAGATATAACCATTCCCACCACACACATGTACCTCGACCAGTGGAGCACCTCACACCGGGATCTTTTTTTTAAAATTACTTTATTAACAATTTTCAATTTTACAAAGACAAAATGTATTGAAGATAAAACAATACCAAGGAAATACAGTACCAGGTGGAGCACGGACAAAACAAATCGAAAACAGAAAACAAAAAGGCTGCCAGACAATTTACAAGATTACTTAAATAAACTTTCAGAAAAAGAGTGGACACAATAGTAACATCACGGTTTCTCTGCAGCAGAAATGTTTAGGTTATGACTGGAGATAACAGGGCTTTGGAGTGCGGGGCTATCCAGTGACAGAAATGTTCTCTCTTGTGAGTCTGGAAGAGAGATTTTCATGGTCTTTTGCTGGGGAGAGATGAGAAGATGCAAATGGAGAGAGTGGGCTCTTTTTCTTTTTTTTTTGTTTTCTTTACCAACCCTATAGTCAAAGTCAGAATTATAAAGCTCAATTGTTTAATCACATATTGTGTATTGTTTGTTATTTCAGGGTACTAATTTGTAACAGGGGAGACATCGCACAGCATCCACCCAAACAAGATTTCTTAAGCTTGGCTGGGCTGGGGGGCTATCACCCCCTATATTAAGCTGCTAGCTGAAGCGATAGTTACATTCGGCAAGATGACTGAGTGAATCGCTTCCACATTCACAGCAGGTGAACAGCCTCTCCTCAGTGTGAACCTGGTAGTGTGTCATAAGGATAGATAACTGAATGAATCCATTCCCACATTCACAGCAGGTGAACGGCCTCTCCCCAGTGTGAACTCAATGATGCAAATTTGGTTGATTTGGCTGACAGAATCTCTTCCCAAAGTCTGAGCAGCCGATCAGCCTCTAACCAGTGTGAACTCGCTGGTGTCTCTGCAGCAGAGATGACTGAGTGAATCCCTTACCACACACTGAGCAGGTGAATGGCCACACCCCAGTGTGAACTGACCGGTGTGATTGCAGGTGAGATGACCGAATGAATCCCTTCCCACAGTCTGAGCAGGTGAATGGCCTCTCCCCGGTGTGAACTCGCTGATGTACCTTCAGTTTAGATGAGCAAGTGAATCCCTTCCCACAGACTGAGCAGTTGAATGGCCACTCCCCAGTGTGAACTGACTGGTGTCCCAGTAGCTGAGATGACAAAGTGAATCCCTTCCCACAGTCTGAGCAGGTGAACGGCCTCTCTCCAGTGTGAATTCGGTGATGTACCTTCAGTTGGGATGACTGATTGAATCCCTTCCCACAGTCTGAGCAGGTGAATGGCCACTTCCCAGTATGAAATGACTGGTGAGCCATTAGGTCAGATGATCGAGTGAATTCTTCCCCACAAATTCAGCAGCTGACCAGCCTCCGCCCAGTGTGAACTGACTGGTGTGTCCACAGGTGGAAAGACCGATTGATCCCTTCTCACACACGCAACAGGTGAATGGCCTCGTCCAGTGTGAACTTGCAAATGTACCTTCAGTTCAGAAGACCAGCTGAATCCATTCCCTCTGTCTGATCAGGTGAATGGGTTCCCCCCTGTGTAAAATGATGGGAATGCCAGTCGGTCTGATGATCGAGAGAATTCCTCCCCACAGTCTGAGCAGGAAGGATGATCGAGTGAATCCCTTGCTCCACTTCTTAAATATCTGGACAGAGACAGCAAAACTGGTGTGTTGTGTTCGAGATTCCAGTAGACAAATTCCTTGTCATTTTTAACCTGTAAAAAAAAAAGATTTACAAAATCTATCAAACGGTGTTGGACAGCCTTTCAGATGAGGTCACTTGAATTGTCAACGTGTGATCTGGCATCACACTGTTACAGTGAAGTTCAACACAAGTTGGCGAGAGAAATCATCTTCTAACAGGGCACAGTGCTTGTATCTGGAATGACCATCAAATTCTCTGATGCTCTTTCTGTCTCTATAAGAATGGGGCATTTCTGCCATCTCCAGTCTGTGACCTGGCACAGTCTGACTCTCTCCATTGGTATTATTCCCTGTTCCCACTGAGCTGCATGGGTTCATGGCCCCACAGTAACTGAAACACTCACACACAAATAACCAGCAGTGCATTCCACGCACCCACCACTCTCTGTGTAAAAAACTTACCCCTGACATCCCCTCGGTATCTATTAACAAACACCTTAAAACTATGCCCCCTCGTGTTAGCCATTTCAGCCCTGGGAATAAACCTCTGGCTATCCACATGATCAATGCCCCCATCATCTTATACACCAAAAAAGGCTCCAAACATAAACAAGAAATTATACATTGCTTTGAGGATTTGGTAGAAGTATACTAAATTTTGAGGGTATAGATAGAGTAAATGAGAGCAGATTTTTCCACTGAGGTTGGGTGGGATAACAACTAGAGGTCATAGGTAAGTGGGGAAGGATAAAATTTATCGGAAACATTTGGAAAAGCTCTTTACTGAAATGGTCATGAGAGTATGGAATGCAGAAGTGGTGAATATCAGCTCAGTTTCACCATTTAAAAGAAGTTTGGATGGGAGCCTGGATGGTAGGGGTATGGAGGGCGATGGTCCCGGTGCAGGTAGTTTCATTAGACAGATTAAATGTTTCTTTCACTGTTGACTAGATGGGCCAAATATCCTGTTTTCTTACTGAACTTCTCAATGTTTCCATCACAGATAAGATGGCTAAACTTGTTTGGAAGGGAAAAGTTGGGAGTGACAATGGAGTAGCAATGGCTGGAGCTTCTGGGAGCAATTCGGGAGCTGAGTGATCGATACATCCCAAAGAAGAGGAAGCATTGGAAAGGCAGGAGGACACAACTGTGGATGAAATGAGAAGCCAAAGCCAAGATAAAAGCCAAGGAGAGGGCAAACAAAAAAGCAAAAAATATGGGAAGCTTTTAGAAACCAACAGAAAATGACTAAAAAAAAGTTGGATGACCTCGGGGGTGGAATTATGATATTGTAGTCATTTAACAGTCTTGGTTGCACCCAACAGTCTGAGACATTTAGAGGAACAAAATATCTGGGGCCTCAATATCTCTTGAAAACCAAGGTTCCCTGCACCAGTAACCTTTCAACTTTTATTTTGCAGGCACGTACAATCTCTGCACCATCAAAACTTCACTTCTGAAGGCCTCCCACTTACCAAGTACTCCTTTGCCAGAAAACGCCTGTCCCAAGCCACACTTGTCAGATCCTTTCTGAAACCATTAAAATTGACCTCTCTCCAAGTTAGAATCTCAACCCATGGTCCAGACCACTATTTTTCCAAATTTACTTTGAATCTCATGGCATTATGATCACCAATTGCAGTCACCAGCCCTGGATCATTTCCTAACAGCTTCTACATCAGGAATTCTACGAACTGATTAAGGGCACATTTGACAAACTATACCCCATCTCGTCCTTTTACAGTATGGGATTCCCAATCAATATATGGAAAGTTAAAATCATTCACTGAATCAACCTTTGTTTCTTGGCATGGTCTGCGATCTCTCCACAAATTTGTTCCTCTAAATCCCTCAGACTGTTGGGTACAACCAAGTCCCAATAATGGCTACAATATCATAATTCCCTGTCCTGAGCTCATCTGGCTTTCCTACGATGCTTCTTGCATTGTGATATACACATCTCAGCACATTCATCGCACCATGCTCAACCATTTGATTGCTGACTCTATCTGAGGTCTAAACAACATCTGACTGGTGTCAAGAAAACAAACTCTCCCTCTTTGTCACAAAAACAAAGGAGCTGATTGTGGATGACAGGAGGAATGGAGACAGGCTAAGCCCTATTGACATCAGTGGATCTGGGACTGAGAGGGTGAACAGCTTTAAGTACCTCAGCATAAACATCACCGAGGATCTCACATGGTCTGTACATACCGGCTGTGTTGTGAAAAAAGCACAAAAACATCTCTTTCACCTCAGACGGTTGAAGAAATTGGGGATGGGGCCCAAAATCCTAAAAACTTTCTACAGGGACACAATTGAGAGCATCCTGACTGGCTGCATCACTGCCTGGTATGGGAACTGTACTTCCCTTAATCGCAGGAACCTGCAGAGAGTGGTGCGGACAGCCCAGCACATCTGTAGATGTGAACTCCCCACTATTCAGGACATTTACAGAGACAGGTGTGTAAAAAGGGCCCAAAGGATATTGGGGACCCAATTCACCACAACCACAAACTGTTCCTGCTGCTCCCATCCAGGAAACGGTACCACAGCAAAAGGACCAACAGGCTCCGGGACATCATCTTCCACCAGGCCATCAGACTGATTAATTCATGCTGATACAATTGCATTTCTATGTTATATTGACTGTCCTATGTACAAACTATTTATTATAAATGACTATAAATTACACATTGCACATTCAGACGGAGACATAATGTAAATATTTCTACTCCTCATGTATATGAAGGATGTATGTAATAAAGTCAATTCACCCTCCCCACTATCTGTTCTGTCATTCTGGCTCCCATTCCCCCTACAACTTATTTGAACCACATCACCCTCTCCCCACACTAGCACTAGCGAGCCTCACCACTGGGATATTAGTCCCCTCTCACCCCTTTGACTTTCCTCTGTCAGTGATCCCCCCGACAGTGTCTAAAGTGGGTCCACCTGTTGTTGTGCGGGACGGACACAAGATTACTCTGCGATGGCCATTTCACCTCATTCCCCTTCCCGACTCTCACCCAGTTTCCCGTGTCCCGCACCTGGGGTGTACCTCACCTCTCCTCATCTCACATGGGGGCAGAACAAAGGTGATTTTCTCAACAGCTGATGTCAAAGATTTTGTTCCCTCGGAGGGAAATGGAAATAAATCAGAAAGCGGACATTTACTTTGGGATTTGTTCCGCTTTGACGGAGAGAGGGACGCGGGTGACGGATTCAGCGGGGGTAACGCCCTCTCGGCTGGTCCACCTCGGCTATTGGTTGTAAGCAGTGATTGACATCGCCTCGCACCAATGGGAATAGCGAGGTTCCTGACTCCTCTGTTGACAGCGGTGGGGGAGGGACTGGTCACGTGATTAGTAGCCCAGCCGTTAAACCGACAAAGCTCGAGCTCTCCAGCGCGCGGGTGACGTAAGACACGGCGCACGTGAGGGCAGATCCCGGTGTGGGGACCCCATGTGTGACGTCTCAGAGTCAGGGAATCACTCAGACAGCTGATCACTGAGAGGAATTATATTTATTGGTTATTAAAGTTCACCCAGATTCGTGTGGACGGATTTGATGTGGAGTTCGGGGTGTCACAGTGAAAGGGCCGGACGGCCGAACTCTCTCCGTTGTCCAAACATCCTTCCACCCGGGGGGTGGGGTGGGAGTTTGATTTTTCTCTCTGATCGACTTTCATGTTCTTTCTTTGTTTCGTGGCTCTCTGGAAAAGAAAAGAAACTCTAGAGTTGTTTACGGATACCTGCTTGATAATAAATTACCCTTTGAACCATCCGCTTCAAGCAGGGCGTCTCCGTGTCCAAACATTTTCATTCCGATTCCCATTCCCGTTCCGACGTGTCAACCCACCACCTCCTCTTGTGCCAAGATGAGGCCACCCTCAGGGTCCAGGATCAGGACCTTATATTCCGTCTGGGTAACCCGCTCCCCAACCTGATGGCATGAATATCGATTTCTCCTTCCGGTGAACAAATCTCTCCCTCACCCCTCCCTCCCACTCCCTCTCTTCCTCTCTGACTTTCCATGTCCTCTCACCTGCTGATCACTTCTCTCTGGGTCCACTGCTCCATCCCTTTCTCCTATTCTCCACTCTCCTCTCCTATTAGATTCTATTTTCTTCAGCTCTTGAGCTTTCCCACCTACCTGGCTTCACCTATCACCTTCCAGCGAGACATTTCCTCTCCCGCCCCGATTTTATTCAGATATTTCCCCCATTGCATTTCAGTCCTGAAGGAGGGTTCAACTGGAAACATCGACTGTTGACTCTTTTCGATAGATGGTGCCCGGCCTGCTGAGTTCCGCCAGCATTTTGTTTGTGTTGCTTTGGATTTCCAGCGTCTGCAGACTTCGTCGTGTTTGTGATTTACCTCTCCGTTGTCGCTCCAGCCTCCGGCCACTGGTGGCGCAGCATGGACCTCCGGCCACTGGTGGCGCTGCAGGGATCTCCGGCCACTGGTGGCGCTGCATGGACCTCCGGCCACTGGTCGCACTGCGTGGACCTCCGGCCACTGGTGGCGCTGCGTGGACCTCCGGCCTCTGGTGGCGCTGCATGGACCTCCGGCCACCGGTGGCGCTGCATGGACCTCCGGCCACCGGTGGCGCTACCGCGAACGTCCTGCCAAACGCATGCGCGGTGCCGAATGCCGCTGCCGTTGGCGGTTCTCCTGTTCGGGCGGCGGTGAGTGGAAACAAATCTCGGGTTTGTGTGAATCGGGGCCGATGTATCGGGAAAGGTCCGGGCCCGGGCTCTGTCTGTCGGCTGGAGCAGGGGTGCAGTGACAATCTTTTAGGTGCTGGAGCTGAACGAGGGGTGGTTGATAAGTTTCTGGCCTAAGTCAGAAGGCCTGAAGTTTACAGCTGTCGTTACATGTACGTGTAGTTCCGCTCTGTGAGTGATCATGCAGAAAGTTTGAAGCTAATAACTGTTGTGGTATTTCTGTGTCAGATAATTGAAAATTGACTGGTTTTCAAAATTGACTCCTTCCACCTTAGGCCACGAACCTATCAATCACCCCTGGTATGTCACACCCAGTGTGTGTACCTGCTCATTTCATGTACTGGGCAACTTCCTTACCCACTGAGCAGGTCTCTCTGTCTCTCTGTCTGTCTGTCTGTCTCTCTCTCACACACACACACACACACACACACACACACACACACACACACACACACACGTGTGTGTGTATTTATGTACACATACACACACACATATGAATATGAATAGGGTTTCTTATAATGTCAAGCACTAAAGCAAGATGAAAGAAATATATGAATTCCAGAGCTCCACAGAAATATGGTGATAGTTAAGACATTAACAAACTTATAGCCTATCACTACATTTCTGTGTATAACTGGTACAATTAAACATGTAATACTTAATTTAATAATTTGACAAAGTATTGCACAGTTGTACTCACTAATTATCATAAAATATAATTATCAAGTAAGTAAAGTAACATTGTTTGCTTAGAAGCCATAGGGCTGTTAGTGAGTAATCCATGGACCACCACATGTGTAGCCTTACTAATACGACTGAGTCAGAGCAGACAGCAGGGCCCACAGCGCTTAGCAGTGTTCCTAAGCAGGTATAAAAATAACAGAAATAAAGCAAGTAAGTTTTTTACAATTTTAGCCACCTAAAATGGAACCAAGTAATCAAGTATGAAAAAAGCTCGTCGACTGAACTATTGCTAAAGCTATGAATATTGCTGAATATCAGTATCAAAAGCGGAAGGTTGGTAACTCTGCCTCGTATCCTTTCTCTCACAGAAATGGTTGGACAGAAAGTGTATCTGTGAGTGTCGATACTGACAATATCCTCACACGTCGGGTATTACCTTGTTAGACCAATACAGATTCTGTTTAGTCTTTAAATATATAAAAAGTTAAAGAAGCTTGAATCTTTACATAAAGATCTATCCAATCTATATGAATAGAAAATATCGTATTTTTGAAGTGACAAATGTTAACGGGAGGAGAGCAGCCATTTGGGAGGTTTGGAAATGCGTTTCGTCTCGTTCATTGCCTCACTAATTTACTCTTTTTCCTATCAACACAAAGAGACAAACAGCCTCTTTCCAATCAACTGTAGTTGGTGGAGCTCGGCCAAGGGGTTGACCTGCTATTAATGATAGTTGAAATGACGTAAAACTAGCTTATAGCCTAGAAATGTCTTTTTTTTACATTTGGCTTGTTAAAAAAAAAACTAAATTTATCCAGGTGGAGAAGAGGATTTTGGATAATTACCTTGAATATTTCTTCAAAATCAGGCTGAAGATAAGCGAGCAGTCAATTTTTCTTTCATTATTTTCAACTTTTAAACTTAGGTTTCGAAGTTCATTCCTTGCATAATATGGCTCCTTCCTGAAATCCAATGGCACCCATTGGAAAGAGCGGAAAAATGCTCACACTTGTGTACAGGTATTTCCCAGCTTCCTGGGACAACGGGTGGAGCGAGGAGGAATTTCACAAATACCTAAATAAGAAACAGTCACAGCTCCAGGATTTCACAAAACACGATCAAATATCCTAATGTTATTAGAGATATTTTCCCCAACAGCCAACTGCCCCCTCTCCCCAAACCGTGCTTCCGTAAAGTTCCCTCTATTTAATATGCGGTCGCTGTTAAATTCCCCGCTTGTTAATTTTATCTAACTCTATTTTTGTCTGTTTCTTAAGTTTAGCCAAGTAAGATCTTATCTGACCTCGCAAATATGCTTTGAGTGTATCCCATATAATCAATTTCGAAACATCTCCGGTATTATTAAAAAGAAAGACATCTTTTATCTGAAACTCTATAAATCTAACAAAGTCCGAACTTTGCAATAAATTTTCTGGAAAGCGCCAAGGCAAGTTTACATTACTAACATCATTTAACTCAAAAGTTAAGCTTAAAGGCTCATGGTCCGAGACTGCAATAGCATCATATTCACATTTCTGGACTTTTGGACAAAAATCGGAAATCAGCTATAAATTAATCAATTCTCGAATATTTGAATAGAAAGAATAATCTCTGTCATTAGGATGTAAATTTCTCCAGATTTCTATCAAACCATAATCAGTTAATAAGGAATTAATAAGTGTTGCCGGATGACTCGGAAGCTGCTGATTGGTTGAACTCTTGTCAATCAAAGGGTTTAAACAACAGTTGAAGTCACCGCCCATCAGCAGCGTATATTCATTTAAGTCTGGTAATAAACCAAATACATTTTTAAAAAAAGGATCATCTACATTAGGTCCATAAAGATTAACCAGGACAATTTTTCTATTACAAATTGTTCCTTTGATAATTAAAAATCTACCATTATTATCTGAAACAATGTGTCCTTGAATAAATAAAACATTAGATTTAACAAAACTAGATACCCCCTTTGTTTTATTTTGACAAATAACATGGTATTGAAGGCCCTTCCATGTTTTAAAAAATCTATTTTGATCACCCGTTCTGATATGCGTTTCTTGAGCAAAAATTATATCGGGCTGGAATCAATTAATAACTTTAAATGTCTTCTCTCGCTTGATAAGGTGATTCCAGCCATGTACATTCCAGCTAATAACGTTTATCTGTTTAAGTACCATTGGATATTATTCTTAAACACGACAATAAACACATACCATCGCGGGCTAATCAAAGATGGTGGTGATGAATATAACCAAATAGAAAACACACATAATGGGAAAAAATACAAAAAGTGTGTGCGGAAAAAAAATCCCACAATAAACCCTAAAATACAAAAATACCACCAAACCTCCCACCATCCCCAAAGAAGGAAATCCAGCAAAAGAGAGAAAAAGCCGGAACGCATCCCCAAGAAAAGAAACATAAGAACGGAATTCCGCGTACCGCTTAATTCAAATAATTCCTTTGATTGGTTGTGTGGAAAACAGCAGAAATGGATGTCAGAGACTTTCTGAAATCACCAGACCTGGTGACTGAAGTTTGCTAAAAGGTATGAGTTGCGGGACATTGCTAAAGAATTGAGAATTGAGGTAAAGAAGGGTGTGAGGAAGGTAGAAATTCAAAGGAAAATAGTTGAATATTATAAAGATAAGGGAACATTCGATGAGGAGGCGTTAGAGTTGTTCGTGGAAGGTGAACCTACCGAGGATGAGCTTCAGCTTCTGTTGGAAATAGTGAACAGGGAGCATGAACTGAAATTAAAACAGCTCGAGAGAGAAGCCAGAGAGGCAGAGAAATGGATAGAGGAAGCAGCAAGACAGAGAGAAGAGGCAGAAAGACAGAGACAACTGGAGAGGGAGAAATGGCAACGTGATGTTCACGTGGCAGAAAGGCAGAGACAGTTTAAAAGGGAGAGGTTGCAGCAAAGAGGTTTAGTGTCGGACCCTGATGATTTTTACAGCTCGGAAGGGCTAGTTTTGTGTGATGAATTTAAAAGTTGTGTTCCTGATGAGGTCAGGGCATATCCTGTGGTAGAGGATGCCCCTACCTTGAAGGGGTCTGTTGAGAAAGCAGACGAAGAAGTTTTAACCCACGAGGTTGAGTTTACTCCAGAAAAGAGTTGGCCAGAGAATAGCTGGGAGGTTCGAGATGACGTTGATTTGAAACTGGGATAAGTGATGACAGCCCAGAAGAGGCAGTTGTTCCGATTGCCTGTGTTCAGGTTGTGGAAGTACCTGTGGATTCACGGGGTTCTGAACCTTGTGTTGAAACTCAGTTAAGGTCTGAGGTGTCTGACTTGGTTGGACAGGAAAGCAGTTTTTGTGTGTCAGATGATCTTGGTTCCGTGGGTAAGGGGTTAACCTTGGTACCAGTGGAAAGTGAGGATTCTCAGTCATTTATAGTAGACCGCAAAGTGGAACCTGGTGAGGTCAATGTTGCTGGAAAAAATGGCAAAAGTGCTGTTCCTGGACTTTCGGATAAGATGCTGGAAAAGGTTGGAGTGGTTGCACGACCTTTGACCCTGCTTGCAGGAGAAAGGCCTGCGGAGACAGGATGTGCTAGTTTGTTGGATTTTGTTTGGACATTTGAGCACCTGCAAGGTCATGCTGTTATTCAGGGTACTGTGATGGAAACACGGCGTAGTGAAGGTCGGAGAAAGTTGATAAAGAGATTGTTTGGCCTCTTTCATATTCTCATCAGCCTGATGATGATGCTGAATTTGGTAAACAATGGAGGCATGTTGACAGCTGTCCAAGATAAGAGTGTTTCAGCAGTTCAGCTAATGAGCAATAATAATAATAAGGGTCCTGATGAAGGGTCTCGGCCTGAAACGTCGACCGTACCTCTTCCGAGAGGTGCTGCCTGGCCTGCTGCGTTCACCAGCAACTTTGATGTGTGTTGCTTGAATTTCCAGCATCTGCAGAATTCCTGTTGTAATGAGCAAAGCTGCTGTTGAGGCCTACAGCAAGACCGAAGGTTTAAATTATGATGTGTCAGAGACGTTTCTACCTTCCAGATTTCAGCAGGACTTAGAGGGTAATACAATTGATAAGGGTAAGGTGCATAAGGAAGGTTTGTCTTTGTTGAGAAAAGAATGTATCGAGGAACAGAAGCGAGATTCTGGAACAGTGGCTTTAAGGGAGATGGCTCTCTGGCTCTCACAGGAGAGGAAATTCAGAGAGAGTCGGTGGGATGTTACCTTTAAGATGGGGTGTTGACGAGGAGGTGGAGACCAGCCACTGTGCCCGCAAGTCGCGTGGTCGTTTTGAAAGGTTACAGGGCTGAAATGTTAAACATGGCTTACAGTATGCCTTTAGGTGGATGTCATTGTGTGAGAAATGAGGAAAATTGGGACGAGGGGGTTCCCCTCTTCTTATTTAGTGGTGGAGATTCGATTCAGAAGGCAGTAATTTGTTGGAGCCTGTGTTCGGTTACAGGCCAAAAGGACCTTTGACCCTACTCAGAGAATTCTGGAAGGGATGTAGTAAGCTCTGTGACTTTGCCAAGGAAAGTTTACAAAATGGTTGAGTCAAAATAAGAACAACAGGAATTCTGCAGATGCTGGAAATTCACCAGCAACTTTGATGAGTCAAAATAAGACACTTGTTTACTGAAATTGCAGCTGTGAGAAGTATTGAAGTACAAACTGGAATCGTGGAATCTGATAATGGAATGGAAAAACATGCTTTCCCACTGAATCTAGACTCAGCAAAATGCCAGAATTCCATTGTTTTAGGAAATACTACTGATCAGGTCCACCAGTTGGACCCAAAACTGAAAAAACAAGGAAAAGGAATGACTGGTGTTTTGAACTGGGGCACAGGTGCAGTGAATAACATCATTGTGAATTTAGTCCAGCCTATGAAATGGTATCTTCACAGAGTGAACTTTGAGAAAAGTAAAATGATTGAAGAAGAAATCAGAAGCAAGAAGGAACAAAGAAAGAGAATGGATGATGGTATTGATAGAGTGGGGAAGGCTAAATACCTTGTTAAGATTGACTTGTTAAAAGGATACCAGGGAGTTCCTTTAACAGAGAGGGGTTTAAGAGATATCAACATTTGTGACACCGTCTGGACTGTATGAATAAAATGTTTTACACTTCGGGATGAAGAATGCTCTAGAAACATTTCGAAGACTAATCAATTCGGTGATTGGAGGGTTAGAAAGCACAGGAGTTCATATCAATGACTTAGTGGTCTGGAATGACACGTGGGAAGAACATATTGCAGCTGTAGAAAAACGGTTTGACAGACTTTCCAAGGCCAGTCGTACTGCGAGCCTCACTAAAAGTGAATTTGGCCATGCCCCAGTCACATATCTGGGTTATCCGGTGGGCCAAGGCCAGCTGGATCCCGTACAGGCCAAAGCTCAAGCTATTGCTGAATTTCCTGTTCTGGCTAGCAAGAAAGATTTGAGAGGTTTTTAGGAATGGTTGCGTATTATAGAAAATTCTGTAAGAACTTTGCTGGCATTGCTCTCCCCCTAACAAAGCTCCTAGGGAAGAGTGAAAGATTTGAATGGAGTGAGATTTGCCAGGAGGCATTTGAACATCTGGAAACCATCCTGTGTTATCATCCTGTGCTCAAAGCACCTGATTTTTCAAAGCCATTTTCTCTATTTCAGGCGCTAGTGACGAAACTGCTGGGGCAGAACTGTTACAGAAGGGAGTGGATGACATTGAACATTCATTAGCTTATTTCTCAAAGAACTTTAATGTAAATCATTCAACTGTTGAAAATGAATTACTCGCAGTTATTCTGGCTTTACAACATTTTGAGGCCTCTGATCAGAGACCTCAAAACCTTTCTGTTGCTCAGAGACCACTTGTGGTTTACATGGGTTATAATCCGTTGATGTTTCTAACTAAGATGAAGGATAAAAACAGAAGGCTGGTAAATTGGAGACTAGTATTGCAGGAAGGTGACTTAAAAATCTAACATGTAAGAGATACTGACAATGCTATAGCTGATTAGTCACCCAGATGTTAAGTTGAAAACTGTAACCATTTTTGCTTTGTCATCTGATGTTTTTCCCTGTATTGTCTAAAACCCTGTGAAACAATCGTCTTCGGCAATTTTTTTTCCCTGAGGAAGGGGAGTGTGAGGGGATCCAGGAGTGCCCCTATGAACTGTTTGAAGAGAGGCAGAGAGAGACATTCATTATTGATGGTTTGTTTGGAAAGGAGAGAGAGACAGAGTTATTTACCACCAATATGTTGCTTTTGGAAAAGAGAGAGAGACGAAGATTGACGGTTGGACTGTCACTTTAAGGCATTGGAAGTAACTTTGGATTTTTACTGAGTTTGGAGTTGGAGACAGCACCGAGCAGCTTGAAGGTTGCTATGATGTCCAAAGGCGGTGGACACTCGATGTTATGATTTTCAGCTGGTTATTGATGTTACTTCCAAGGACTTGTTGCCTGCTTGTGTTCCTTTACAGACAAAGGGAGGAGGGACTCTTTGAATGACAGGTGATGCTCAGCCTGGTGAAATAAATGGGAGGTCAGATGATACAGACCTCAGACACATGATCTGGACACTGAATGAGCATTGCTGTGCCCGCAGAGAAAGTGGGATTTGGAGGATCGATCAGGCGGATTGATCCAAATTGCTATTCCAGTTTGAAGGAAAAGGGGTTGACTGGTGGGGAGCTGTCTCTGTGTCCACCCTCGCCTGGGTGATAGCTCCACCACAGAAGACCGGTCCCCCTGGTTAAAGTCACAGTCGGTGACTTGTGAAGCATTTCGGAGGACAACGAGGAGATCGACGGTATCAGCTCACCTGAAGACTCAATTCTCACACACACACACACACACACACACACACACACACACACACACACACACACACACACTCTCTCTCTCTCTCTCCCCCTCCCTCCCTCCCTCCCTCTGCTCTCTCCATCAGTACTCAACGAAATACCATGAACTGAACTGAACTTTACTCAACATCGTAAGACTGTATCTTTTTACCCCTAGACTTAAAGAAGCTTGGTTTTCATACATATATATTCCACACTTACTTTTATATATAATCATTGCTAACCTGTTTGATTTATCTACATTTATATTACTGTATTGCGTAGTTACTAGTAAATATTAGTAGTTTTTAGCAATACGAGATTCCAAAGTGTTTTCCATCTCTGCTGGTTCTTTATCCCTGTCACTGGGTACGTGACAGTATTCCAAGCCTCACAAGGAGAGGCTGTGATTAAATGGGCTGTTCCGTGTTTACACCAGTAGAAGTAGACCCGTCAGTTTGGTGTTCAAACTGTGTTTGGAAATTCCCCCCTCACTGTCACCTGTGTGTCAGGCAATGGAAATCGAACAGAAACTCAAGTTGCTGGAGACCTGCACAAAAAATGGAAAATTCTGAGTCCATTCTGACAAAAGATTGTGAACCTGAATGGTTAAATTTGTTTCTCTCCCCACAGCAGTTCCTTTCCTGTTGAGCGACTCTGGTGATTCCAGTTTCTTTTTATTAAATTCACTCTGGGATGGTTTAAATTTCCTGATTGTCTGTTGTACTTGGGAATGTGTTCAGTGCAGTTGTTGCTGACAAGATTCACATGAATAATCTCAGGAATGATCAGCTTTATGTGTGAGGAGCATTTGATGGTTCTGGGGCTGTGCTCACTGGAGTTCAGACGGGGTGGTGAAAGGGGAGGTGGTTAAGTAAACCTACTGAATGCTGAGAAGCCTGGATACAGTGGACATGGAGAGGATGTTTCCATTAGACGGAGAGTCTGTGATCTGACAGCACAGTCTCAGAATAAAGACGCTTCCCTTTAAAACTGAGATGAGAAAAATTTCTTCAGCCAAAAGATGTCCAACTTGTGGAATTTGTTGCCACAGAGGGTGGCTGAGGCTGTCATTTGGGTATATTTAGGGCAGAGATTAATATATTCATGATTGCTAACTAGCTTCAGGGTTACAGGAGGAAGGCGGGAATATGGTGTTGGAATAAATCTCAGCCGTGGTTGAGTGACGGAGCAGACTCCATGGATCGAATCACCTAATTCTGTTCCTGCATCTTATATCTTACCGTGACTGAACGATGACTCCTTCCTATGCCTTATCAGGTTCTGTGACGTGTCAGGGACAATTACAGATTTGTTCACTGAGATCATTATATTTGTCTTCAATGTTTAGATTTCAGTGAGCAGAAATATTTTGTTCTCCTTTGTATTGTTAACGTGCTTCATTATCTTTCATGTTAAAGTCCGACCTGCGGTGAGAGAATTATTGGAAGAAAACCCACAACTGGAAGAGAACCACAACTGAAGACGAGGGAACAGCAGCAAGTGAACCAGCCCGAGGACTGAGAGCACCAACTGGAGAGAACCCTTCTGACTCAGGGTTTCCATTGATTCAGTCCGGAGCAAGTTTGGTGAGTGTCATTTACTCAAACACTGGTCCATCAGACATTACATATCTGTACAGAGTAAGGTAGGGAATAGTTATGGTGAGACTCAATGTGCCCAGAAATACCAGTTATGCCTCTGTCAGACCCAGTTGCAATCACTCCAGGTCTGGTAATGTACTGTCAGTATCCCAGCTCTTTAATCTCACTCACATTCCCTCAGTGTTTGCTCATTTGAAGAACTTGCATCTTCTGAAGTAGCTTTTGGTCTGTTCTGAGTGTGGAGAGGGAAAGAGGGGTGTTTATATTACTATCTGGCAAAAAGAAGTAATTGTTTGACATTACTTGCTGCAAACTCACTCCCCATACCCTGTACATTCTCAACCAGATTATTGATTTAGATGACAAGTAGCAATGGGTGTAACCCTGGGGAACTCCACGAGGCACAGCCCTGGACTCCAATAAACAGCCTCCCATCATCACCATCTGCTTCCTACCATCTAGCTGTTCCCAGACTCTGGGCTCTGTGACAAACACAGTGTTAGCAGCAAGATTAGACCATGATTAATATAAAGAGAGATTTGTTGCTTCCTGAAAGCTGTCTGATGCAACGGACGAGATCCTCCCTTGCTTCCAACTTAATCTGCCCTTGGACCACTCCTCCCAGGTCACACTGTGTCTGATAACCCACACATCCCCAACCTCCCTCCACCCCGCCAGTAGCCCCACAACTTTCCCACCATTTACCCCACACCCGTACACGTAAACAGATCCACGTCACCGACATCCACTCTCACAGCCTGGGAAACCACAACTAACTGATCCGACATTCCCGGCCCAGACTGTCCAGCTGTCCGGCTCGGTCCCGGCCCTTTCTCACTGCAGCTGCCCCTCGATCCACACAAACCCGAGATCAGACCCTTCCTCATCGCGGCCCAGCCAGGAGAACCGCTGGCAACAGCTGGGGTCGGCCCTGTGCTGGGATTCGCAGGAGGTCCCTGCGGCGCCACCAGTGACCGGAGGTCAGAGGGACAACGTAGAGGATTTGGCTGTCCGGTTCTTTCACTGTGACACCCCCGAACTCTGCATTAACTCCATCCAGCCAAATCTGGACCAACTTTAACGACCAACAAATATAATTCCTCTCAGCGATCAGCTATCGGAATGATTCACTCACTTTAGAGGAAGGGGTACCTACACTGTCGGGGTGTTTAAATTGCCGGGAGACAAGGACTGCAGGGACGAGAGGTCTTCTGTTAACTGATACAAACCTGTCTTTACCCTGCTGGCAATTCCGGTTTATATCAGTAAAACTGTTGTTTCTGAAAATACTAGACAACAAGACACTGCACTGACTGAACCACCCCAGACCAGATCACCCTGGAAAGTCCTCCTCAGAAACGTTGGGGTTTTGTGACCCGACTCGAGACAAGCACCACACCGCCCACTCTACGGACAACACGGCAGAGTAGGGTATCTTGCAGGGGACTTTAAATCACACAACGTTGGATTCATTGATGAAAACCGTCAAGTTTCCTTTGTTCACCCCCGATATCATAAAAAACGTCCATTAAACAGCTTTTGAATACAAACTCTCTCCCACATGTGATGTCATTCTGTTGCCCCCACATAAAACCATAAAATATACTGTAGGAGCAAAATTAGGCCATTTGGTCCATCGCTCCTGCTCTGACGTTAAATCATAGCTGTTCCAATTTTCCTCTGTCCCAGTCTCCTTCCTTCCTCCCCGTAAACCGTCACCAATCAGGAATCTAGCAACCTCTGCCTTTGATATCCATAAATACCTGGCCTTCACAGCTGCCCGTGGCAAAGGATTCCACAGATTCACCACTCTCTGGCTAAAGAATTCCCCCTCATCTCCCTTGTAAAAGGACACCCCTCTACCCCCTTTAATCTGAGGCTGCGTCCTCTGATCGTGGACTCTCCCAATACTGGAAACATCCTCTCCACATCCACTCGATCAAAGCCATTCACCATTCAATAGGATTCAATGAAATCATCCTTCATTCCTCTGAATACAGGTCCAGAGCCATCAAATGCTCTTCATATGACAGGCCATTCAATCCTGCACTCTTTTCCTTAAACCTGCTTTGAACTCTCTCCAGTGTCAGCACATCCTTTCTGAGATGAGGGGCCCAAAACTGCTGAGAATAATCCAAGAGCTTTATAAAGTCTCAACATTACATCCTCACTTTTATATTTTAGTCTCCTTGAACTGAATGTGAAAATCGTACTTGCTTTCCTCACCACAGACTCGACCCACAAATTATCCCTTAGTGAATCCTGCACAAGGACTCCCAACTCCATTTGCACTCAGATTTCTTTGTACATTCTCTCCATTTAGAAAATAGTCGACCCTTTCATTTCTTCTAGCAAAGTGTATAATCATGCAACTCCCAACACGGTATTCTATCATTCCTTTCCTTGCCCATTTTCCTCATCTTTCTGTACCCTCACTACTTCCCCAAAACAACCTGTCCTTCCACCTATCTTAACATCACCTGAAAACTTTGCAACAAAGCCAACAATTCCATCATCCAAATCATTGGCATGTAACATGAAAAAAATTGTTCACAACATAGACCCCTGTGGAACTCCACTAGAAACCGGTAGCCAGCCAGAAAAGGCTGTCTGTATTCCCACTCGTTTCCTCCTGCCAGTCAGCCACTACATTTTCCTGTAATAACTCAGAGCTCGTTAAGGAGCCTCATGTGTGGCACCTTGTCAAAGGCCTGAAAATCCAAGAACGCAACATCAACCAATTCTCCTTTGTCTGCCCTGCTTATTATTTCTTCAAAACATTCCAACAAATTTATCAGGCAAGATCTTCCCTTGAGGAAACAATGCTGACTCCGGCCCATTTTATCTTGTGCCTCCAAGTCCCCCGAACTCACATCCTGAACAATCGAATCCAACATCTCCCGAACCACTGGCCTATAGTTTCCTTTCTTCTGTCTTTTTCCCTTCTTGAGGAGTGGAGTAACATTTGCAATATTCCAGTCTTCCAGAACCATTCCTGAATTTCGTGATTCTTGAAGGATCGTTACTAATGCCTCCACAATCTCTCCAGCCACCTCTTTCAGAACAGTGTGTGTAAAGTATCTGGTCCACGTGGCTTATCTGTCTTCAGTTCTTCAGTTTCCAAAGGTCCTTCTCTGTTGTTGTGGTCCCTTCTGTGCAGGTCCCACCTTCCCTGGAAGAGAGCCATGGAACCAAAAATCTTATCCCCTGCCCTTCCCTCCCTGCTCCACATGCCTGATGTCATGCATGGGTTTGCTACACCAGGGTCTGTGCGGTTCCTTACGTCTGCGGGTTTGTTTCTTGTGGTTTTGCAGTTTAACCTTTCTTCCATTCAGACAAGGGAGTGAGATCCAGATCCGTCACGTCCTCTCATTGTGGGTGGGCATTTTTTATTCATTGACTCCATTCCACTGTTACAAATTGCCGAAGTGCAGCCAATGTTTCGAGGTACATAGCCCTATTATTCCAAGAAGGAAGCCTTTTCTGTTTTTTTGGGCTTCTCAAACATTTGTACACTTCAGTGAAATCTCCCTCCAGAAGTTCCAGATGAGAAGCTCAGTCTGTCTAATATCTCCACACAATTAAAGTGGGGAATCGTTTATTATTGTCATGTACCGAGGGTCAATGAAAATCTTGTCTTGAATACCATCCTCTCAGTTCCACACATTACAACAGTAGATTATGATAAAACATTAACAGTGTGTAACAAAGCAATGTGGTTACAGGGAAAATCCACTGCAGGTAGACATGGTGCAAGGTCACATCGAGTTACATTATGAAGTCAAGAGTCTCTCTTATAATGCTGAGGAATATTCAGTTTGCTTATAACAGCAGAATGGAAAATATCCCTAGGTCTGGGGGTATGTTTTCTGTTTTTTGTTTTCATTTATCTTCGACCCGAGGGGTGGTTGAGAATGAAGAATGTCTGGTCTGGGGTTCTGGGAATGTTTAATTAGATTATTAGATTATGAAGACACCCAGTCCTCTTTTATTGTCATTTAGTAATGCATGCATTAAGAAATGATACAATATTTCCTCCAGTGTGATATTACAAAACACAGGACAGACCAAGACTGAAAAAACTAACAAAACCACATAATTATAACATATAGTTACAACAGTGCAACAATACCATATCTTGATGAAGAACAGTCCGTGGCTCAGTAAAAAGTTCAAAGTCTCTCGAGTGAGTGAGTGAGTCTGTGGAGGGGAGGCTTGTTTCCATGATGTGCTCAGCTGTGTCCACAGTTCTCTGCTGTTTCCTGAAGTCAACAGAAGAGAGGAGCCGTACAAAGGTGTGAAGTATTCGGATGGGATACTTTTTATGGTGTGAACTTAAATTCGCCGGACCAATAACCACACCACAAACAGTTCTTTACTTTATCCTTTTCACCAGTTTATTTGTTTGAACTCAGCTGGTGAGAAGCTCGGAGCCAAGCGTCAGAGAGACAGAATTCCTCTCCCTCTGGCGGCTCGTGACGAACCTTTGTCTAACATGCAGAAATGTTACAATTTATAGAAATCGCGAAACAAAGGGGACTTTAGTTCAACTGGTATTCCCACCAAGTCTGTTGGAGCAAAACTTAATTTCTTAGATAAGAGAGTCCACTAAATCAGGGTTTTAATAACAAATGAATGTTCTGTCCAATCCTTATCAGTTATTCTCTTTTGTTAGACATAGGAGGGAACTTAGTTCAATTTGTGTCTCATGAGAACTCAACTCCAGATAACGTTCCCAAGAGACATCTGTGAGTCGTTAATCTAAACAAGCTGCAAGCAGATTCCTCAGTGAAGGACAAAACAGACATTTGCACACTATCCAGAACAGAGCACACATAATTTCACACTTAAATTTTAACCCGTTATTTACAAGAGTCCAAGAATCATTTCTTATGTCACCCAATCCCCTTAAAACTTCATCACCAGAGCATGGAAGCAGATGGATCTTCCTCTCTGACTGGAAGCCTGTGACTAGTTGTTTGTCAACTGTATCAGTAATCTGGATGATATGGTGGTTAACTGGATCAGCAATTTTGAAGGTGACACCAAGATTAGTGGTGTAGTGGACAGCGAGGAAGACTATCATGTCTTGCAGTGAGATCTGAACCCGCTGGAAAAGTGGGTTGAGAAATGGAAAATGGAATTTAATGCAGACAAGTGCAAAGTGTTGCACTTTGGTGGGACCTACCAGGGTTGGTCTTACACAGTGACTGGTCGGGCACCGAGAAGCATTGTAGAAGAAATGAATCTGAGAATACTGGTCTATATTTCACCGAAAGTGGTGACTCAGTTCGATACGGATGGAAAGAAAGATTTTGGCACATTGGCCTTCATAAACCAAATTACTGAGTACAGGAGATGGATGTTATGTTGACTTTGTACAAGACATTGGTGAGGCCTAATTTTGAGTGTTGTCTACAGTTTTGGTCACCAACCCACAGGAAGATGTAAAAGAGGTTGAAAGAATTCAGAGAAAATTCGCAAGGATGTTGCCAGGTCTGGAGGACTGGGGTTATAAGGAGAGATTGAACAGGACAGGGCTTTATTCCTTGGAATGTAGAAGATCGAGGGGAGATTTGATGGAGGTATACCAGCATTATGAGGGTTATAGATGGGGTAAATGCAAGCTGGCTTTTTCCACTGAGATGGTGTGGGACTACAACCAGAGGCCATGGATTAAGGGTGAAAGGTGAAACATGAAGGGGAACATGAGGGGAAACTTTTTCACACAGATGGTCATCCAGGTGTGGAATAAGCAGACAGCCCAACTGGTGCATGCGAGCTCATTTTCAACATGTAAGAGGTTCGTATAGGTACCTGGATGGTCGGGGTACAGGGGTAGACAGTTTACATAGTTCAACACAAACTAGATGGGCCAAAGGGCCTGTTTCTGTATTGTACTTTTCTATGACTCTGTGACAAGAACATGAAATAATACTAATATTCATTTAATTCCTTTTAACAGCTGTGCAGACCAACCATTCATCTGGGCAGAAAATGTTTTCATGGCTTTAAGACTGTGGCACTTTAAATTGACAGTAGATAAAAGAAAATCCCAGCTGTACGTCAACAAAGGGGAGAACCCATTCATCTGCTCAGACAGTGGGAATGGATTCAGTCAGTCATCTCAACTGAAGGTACATCAGCAAGTTCACACTGGGACAAGGCCATTCACCTGTTCTGTGTGTGAGAAAGGATTCAGTCGGTCTTCCCACCTGTGGACACACCAGTCAGTTCACCCTGGGCAGAGGCTGGTCATCTGCTGAATTTGTGGGGAAGGTTTCACTCGGTTATCTGACCTAATGGCTCACCAGCGAGTTCACACCGAGGAGCAGCCGTTCACCTGCTCAGACTGTGGGAAGGGATTTACTGTGTCATCTGCACTGAAGGTACATCAGCGAGTTCACACTGGGGAGAGGCCGTTCACCTGAGAAAATGTTGATACTTTATAAGACACCACTTAGGCTCCATTTAGAATATTGGGGACCTAGATCTCAGAAAAGGTGTGTTGTCATTGGAGAGAGTCCGGAGGATATTCAAGAAGATGATTCTGTGAAAGAAGCGGTTGAGATATGAGGAGCGTTTGCCAGCCTTGGGCCCGTACTCCTGCACTGACCTATGTTGAATAGATGGGGGTGGTGGGGGAGTTAAATCTCACTGAAACCCACCAAATGTGGATAGATCTAGATAGGGTGGATGAGGAGAGGACTTTTCATATGGTGGGGCCAGTCATAACAGAGGTCACAGCCTCAAAACTGAGGAGTGACCTTTTAGAGGATTTTATTTAGTCACAGAGCAGTGAATCTGTGGAATTCTCTGACACAGACCATGGTGGGGGCCAAGTCTGTGGCTACATTCAAGGCAGAAGCTAATAGTTTGCTGATCAGTCAGGGCATTACAGGATATGCCGAGGAAGCAGGTGTATGGGGTTGAGTGAGAACCGGGATCAGCCATGATAGAACGGCGGAGCAGACTCGATGGGGCTGAATGGCCTAATTCTGCTCCTATGTCTTATGGTCTTATACTGCCAGTGTCTTACACAGTGAAGATTGACACAAAACACTTATAATAACATATGGCCACTATTCCTTCGCTCTGTTACTAACTCGCCAGCATCATCTTCCAGCGTTATATCAACTCTTGCCTCTCTTTTACTCTGTATAAATCTGAACAACTTTTGATGCTTGATATTATTGGCTCACTTACCTTAATTTTTCATCTTGTATCTCCTGTGTGTTTTTTTTTAGTTGTCTCCTGTTGGTTATGTAAAAGCTTTCCAATCCTCTAACTTCCCATTAATTTCTTGTTATATTATATGACCCCGCTTTTGGTTTTATCAAAAACAGGAGAAAATCTGTGGATGCTGGAAATCTAAGCAACACATACACAAAATGCTGGAGGAACCTAGGAGGCCAGGCAGCATATATGGGAAATAGTAAACAGTCAACGTTTCAGGCTGAGACCCTTCATCAGGACTGGGGGGAAAAGAATGATGAGACATCAGAGGAAGAAGAGTGGGGGTGAAAAGCGTGGAGGAAGTGGCAGGTGATAGGTGAAACTGGGAGAGGGGGACTAGTGAAGGAAAAAACTTCTTAGGATATAATTTCCTTAATGATTCTCGAAAGATCATTGCTAATGCCTCCACATCTCTTCAGCCACCTCTTTCAGATCCCTGGGGTGTACACCATCTGGTCCAGGTGACCTATTTACCTCCAGACCATCTCTGTTTCCCAAGAACCTTCTCCTGAGTAACGTAACTTTACGCATTCTGACCACTGATATCTGGGAATTCCATATTCTTGTCAGGGTCTTTGACGGATAAGAGTGAGTTTATTCAGTTATTCAACTTATTCGGTTGATCTGCCATCATCTTGCATCCCACCCCATTACTCCCTCTCCAGCATCATTTTTCAGTGGCCCGATATCCACTTCCGCCTCTCTTTTACATGTTTATATGTACCTGAACAAACATTTGGTATCCTCTTTAATATTACTGGCTAGCTCACCTATGTATTCCATCTTTTCCTTCATAATTACTTCAGTTGCGTTCTGGTTTTTAAAAGCTTCTGAATCCTCTAGCTTCCTAGTAGTTTTTGCTCCATGTCCTCTCTTTGTTTTTTTATGTTGTCTTTCATTTCTCTTGTCAGTCACGGTTTTGTCACCTTACATTTAGAATACTACTTCCTCTTTGTAATGAGATTGATAAGTTTGTGGCCAAAAGTAGAATGAGTCAATTTTAGAGAACCTAGCACATTTATTTTTTCAACATCGTCCCCTCCTGTATTTACACAGTTAGTCCAGTGGTCGTGGAGCAAACGGATCTTGGACCTCCAGAAAGTGTCCACAGCAGGGGTGATTGATAAGTTTGTGGCCTAAGGTAGAAGGAGATGAGTTATACAGCTCTCCTTACAGGCACATGCAGGTCAACTCTTTGAGTGATTATGCAGAAAGTTTGAAGTTAATAACTCATCTCCTTCTACCTTAGGCCATGAACTTCTGAATCACCCCTGATGAGAACTACACACAAAGTGCTGGAGGAGCACGGCATGTGAGACAGCATCTATGGATGGGAATCAACATTTCGGGCCAAGACGCTTCATCGGGACTCTTGGTACCCACGTATCTGGAATATCAACAAGCAAAGACAATAGAAAGTAGTGCAAAGTGAGGAAAACCTTTGACAAAATTTAGTTCAAGGCTTAAACAAGAACCTGCCAAACAGAGCTCAATTGTTAACAAATACAACAAAGGTAATAAACACTTCCATCAATCCCGACATTGACTTTTTTTTATAAAAATATCTTGGTCCCATTTCAATCAATAAAATTTACAAAGATAAATAAGAACTTTAGAAAAGACTACTTACACTCAAACCCACTTAGATTAACACTACCATGGACAGAAGGAGGAAGAGAAATAACACACTTGGAAAAAAAAAGGCAACCACACAACAGTCAGATAACACTTCTAAGTATATATTCTCATCAAAACTGAACTGGATTCAGCACTCCATGTGTGTGTCTGCAACCGTGGTAAGAAATACAGACCAGAAAACTTAAATGAGAGCCCAACTCAGAAAAATGAATCATCACTAGGGAAGAAAACATTAACCAGTGGAATGAGTACGACCCTCCATGGGAGAAATCCCAACGATCTGAACAGACGAGATGTTGACAAGGAAGCATCGAGCACCTGACTGAGAGTTGGAGACCTCTTCCCAGACACAGGGGGGCTTCCTTGCAGAAATACAGGACAAGGTGGTTAACAAAAGGAAAGAAAAAAAAATCAAAAATACATGAGATACAAACAAAGCAGTAAGTGCAGAAAATGCCTAGAGAAACCAGACACAATCCTGTAGCAGTTTAACTCAAACTGATTACTTACAAAAGTACAATCAAGTGGTATATATCATTCACCAAAATCTTGCTTTAAAATACAAACTCATGAATGCCCTCTATCAAGGCACCATAAATTCAAGCCTGATCCAGTTTTACAGTCAAAATATTACAAATTATGTGACAATCAATACAAGCAGGAACAACTCCCTCAATAAATAAAACCATTCCCAACCAACAGATGTTCCTCAATCAGTGGAGCACATCACCACGGGTATTGTTTGTGTCATCAGTCAGAAAACCGAAAGACTTTCTCTGCCAGTCAGCTTCCAAATGTTGCTACTCTGTCATCCGTTGACACACCCCGCTGCTGATTCCCTTCTCCTCATCATACGTTCTTGCCCCGACCATCGTCCAGAGCCCCAAACTTTGCCCCGTGCAGACCTGCCTCTGGTTTCTGACCCTGCTCCATCTGCAGAGAATTCAAGGGAAACCTCTTCAATTAGAGCAGGAGAGAGTAATATAGTGACAGCAGGCCTGAATAGGGATCTTGACGGGATGAAAGCCTGGGCAGACAACTGGAATGTCACCTTTGAGCCTACTGAGTGCAAGGCAATGGTGATGTCTAGGAAGAGGAATCCATCTAACCCCGACCTGTATTTTGGGAACTGCAAAATCCTTTGTGTTAATATTGACAGCAAGTTGGTATGGGATAAACTCCTTTCCACTATTTCATACATGGCTGGACAAAGGCTTGGAGCTCTGTGGAAAATAGCATCCAAATTAGACAAAGGGGGCAGAGCCACGGTTTACAAAGCCCAGGTACGAAGTATCATGGGTGAATGCCTCACAGAGTGTCCTCAGCCAGCTTGATTCCATTCAGAGAAAGGCTCCCAGGATTATAGGTGTAGATGAAAATGCACAATGCAGAATATACAAAATGCACACCAGCCACAGCCCTGCAGACCTTCGCACCATGCTGCCTTCATCTCATGAGAGACGGCGTACCAGACGATCAAGTTTGTCTATGCCTGCTCATGCTGTTTCTATGCCTGATGCGAGAACCCACACACCGGATAGAAGCTTCCTTCACTGTGCTATCAGAATTTGGAACAGCCTTCCAGATGCTGTGGTTGGAAACATCTGCGACGATGGTGTCCAAGCCTTCAAGAGTCGAGTGCACAAACACCTATCATCTCTGGGAGGGAAGTCACATGCTTCTTAAGCTATCATGAAGGGGACCAGGACGGCAATGCTTGGTTGTTGGCAAGTAAGGTTAATACCTGACTTTCAAGAGCACTTGTGAGTTATCTTCCGTCTGGACTTAGTCCTTAAACTGCTGGAGAACAGTGCGGAAAAAACAGGTGCTGTTTTCTCCCGGTAGGGATTAGTTTTTAGTTCCAAGTGCTCCTGCCACATTCTGTCACCCTGCAACCTTATCCTTCAATCTCTTTAAATTATGGAGGGCAGCCTGTGTATAAATGTCTCTCTCCAGCAGATTTCATCATGATCATCATGACTCCAGTATTTCTAGTATTTTTAATTTCTCTTACCTGTACATATGATTTTTTTTTTAATATATTCTATCGCTGAGCAGCAGTGAACCTTCTAATTGGCCTATCAGAGTTCTCTTTGGGAACTAGTTGACTTGATCAGCATTTCTGATCTGGCTATTGTTCACGATTGCACTTAATAAAAAAAATCCCACAGAGTGGTGACTGTTTGGAACCCATCACCACAGGGAGAGTGAGGGATGAACAACAGGGGAGGATTTAAAAGGGCTGTCATGGAACAGAATCACTGGCAGGGTCCAGCCGGCCTGAGTTGACTCTCTACTGTACACTAGTTGTGTTATAAATTCACTAAGTACCGGAGACAGTGTTTAAAATAAACTGATTTATTTGTCTCGGATACAGAATATTAAACTCTAGTCCCATTAAAGGTGAGTATGTAGAAGAAACTCCTCCCATGCCCAGTGACCAGGGTGCAGAACTGGGTGTGGTGAGCAGCAGCAATAATTGCAGAGTTCAGCACCGACTCACTCTCGAAATTGCATTCAGCAATGGGGATGGACAAATATCGAGCATGCAGCTTATTGAAACTTTCTCCCCGGTGTGAAGCCAGCAGTGTGTCACAAGTGTAACATGCTGTAAGGTTTCACTGCTCATGTAATGGCCTCTCTGCAATGTTTCACTGCTGAGGTAATGGTTTCTCTGTAGCAGCAATGATTAGGTTACGAATAGACATAATAGGGTTTTGGAATGCAGGGCTATCCAATGGAAGAAATGTTGTTCTTTCTTGTGAGTCTGGAAGAGAGATTTTCGCTGTATTTTGCCGGTGAGGGATGAGAAGACGCAAATGGAGAGAGTGGGCCCTTTTTCTTTTTTTTGTTTTCTTTACTAACCCTATAGTCAAAGTAAGAATTATAAAGCTCAATTATTTAATTGCATATTGTGTACTGTTTGTTATTTTGGGGTACTGATTTGTAACAGAGGACACATCGTGCAGCATCCACCCAAACGAGATTTCTTAAGTTTGGCCGGGCTGGGGGGCTACCACCCCCTATATTAAGCTGCTAGCCGAAGCGAAAGTTTCATAAAGTTAGATAACTGACTGAATCGCTTCCCACATTCACAGCAGGTGAACGGCCTCTCCCCAGTGTGAACTCAGTGATGCACATTTGGTTGATGTAGCTGACAGAATCTCTTTCCAAAGTCTGAGCAGGTGAATGGCCTCTCCCTAGTGTGAATTGACCGGTGTGTCAGTGGGCAAGATGACCGAGTGAATCCCTTCCCACAATCTGAGAAGGTGATCGGCCTCCACCTGATGTGAACTCGCTGGTGTCTCTGCAGATGAGATGACTGAGTGAATCCCTTCCCACACACTGAGCAGGTGAATGGCCTCTCCCCAGTGTGAACTGACTGGTGTCTCTGTAGTTGAGATGACCGAGTGAATTCCTTCCCACAGACTGAGCAGGTGAACGGCCTCTCCCCAGTGTGAACTGACTGGTGTCTCAGTAGGTGAGATGACAAAGTGAATCCCTTCCCACAGTCTGAACAGGTGAACGGCCTCTTCCCAGTGTGAACTCGCTGATGTACCTTCAGTTGGGATGAGCAAGTGAATCCCTTCCCACAGTCTGAGCAGGTGAATGGTCTCACCCTAGTGTGAACTTGCTGGTGTATCTGTAGAAGAGATGACCAAGTGAATCCCTTCCCACAGACTGAGCAAGTGAATGGTTTCTCCCCAGTGTGAACTCGCTGGTGTATCTGTAGATCAGATGAACGAGTGAATCGCTTCCCACACACTGCGCAGGTGAACGGCCGCTTCCCAGTGTGAACTGACCGGTGTTCTTGTAGGTTAGCTAACTGTGTGAATCCCTTCCCACACTCTGAACAGGCGAATGGCCTCTCCCCAGTGTGAACTCGCTGATGTACCTTCAGTTGGGATGAGCGAGTGAATCCCTTCCCGCAGTCTGAGCAGGTGAACGGCCTCTCTCCAGTGTGAACTCGCTGATGTACCAGTAGGTCGGTTGACCGAGTGAATCCCTTCCTGCAGTCTGAGCAGGTGAATGGCCTCTCCCCAGTGTGAACTCGATAATGTACCTTCAGTTGGGATGAGCAAGTGAATCCCTTCCCACAGTCTGAGCAGGTGAACGGCCTCATCCCAGTGTGAAGTCGCTGATGTACTTTCAGTTGGGATGACTGAGTGAATCCCTTCCTGCAGTCTGAGCAGGTGAATGGCCTCTCCCCAGTGTGAACTCTCTGATGTACCTTCAGTTTAGATGAGCAAGTGAATCCCTTCCCACAGTCCGAGCAGATGAATGGCTTCTCCCCTGTGTGAACTCGCTGATCTGTCATTACATTAGATGACCGTGTGAATCCTTCCCCACAAATTCAGCAGATGACCAGCCTCTGCCCAGTGTGAATTGCCTTGTCCCAGTGTGAACTTGCTGATGTACCTTCAGTTGAGATGACCGACTGAATCCATTCCCACTGTCTGAGCAGATCAATCGGTTCCCCCCTGTGTAAAATGATGGGCATGCCAGTCGGTCAGGTAATTGAGTGAATCTCTCCCCACAGTCTGAGCAGGAAGGATGATCGAGTGAATCCCTTGCTCCACTTCTTAAATACATGGACAGAGACAGCAAAACTGGTGTGTTGTGTTCAAGATTCCCATCGACAAATTCCTTGTCATTTTTAACCTGTAAAAAGATATACAAAATCTATCAATGGGTGTCGGACAACATTTCAGATGAGATTACTTGAGTTGTCAAGGTGTGATCTGGCATCACACTGTTACAGTGAAGTTCAACCCAAGTTGGAGAGAGAAATCATCTTCTAACAGGGCACAGTGCTGGTAACAGGAATGACCATCAGACTCTCTGATGCTCTTCCTCTCTCTATAAGAATGGGGCATTTCTGCCATCTCCAATCTGTGACCTGGCTCAGTTTGACTCTCTCCATTGGTATTATTCCCTGTTCCCACTGAGCTGCATGGGTTCCTGACCCCACAGTAACTGAAACACTCTCATGCAAATAGCCGGCAGTGCATTCCACGCACCCACCACTCTCTGTGTAAAAAACTTACCCCTGACATCCCCTCAGTATCTATTTCCAAGCACCTTAAAACTATGTCCTCTTGTGTTAGCCATTTCAGCCCTGGAAAAGAATCCTCTGGCTACCCACATGATCAATGCCCCTCATCATTTCATACAGCTAAAAAAGGCTCTAAACATAAACAAGAAAATTATACATTATTTTGAGGATTTGTTAGAAGTATACAAAATTATGAGGGTATACATAGGGTAAATGCAAGCAGCTTTTTCCACTGAAGTTGGGTGGGATGACAACCAGAGGTCATGGGTAAGTGGGGAAGGTGAAAATTCAACGGGGACATGTGGAAAAGTTCTTTACTGAAATGGTCATCAGAGTGTGTAATGAGATGCCAGCAGAAGTGGTGAATATGAGCTCAGTTTCACCATTTAAAAGAAGTCTGGATGGGAGCCTGGATGGTAGGGGTATGGAGGGCGATGGTTCCAGTGCAGGAGGTTGCATTAGACAGCTTAAATGTTTTTTCAGCGTTGACCAGATGGGCCAAATACCCTGTTTCTGTACTGAACTTCTCCATGTTTCTATGACAGAGAAGCTGGCTAAACTTGGTTGGAAGGGAAAAGGTAGGAGTGACAATGGAGCAGCAATGGCTGGAGTTTCTGGGATCAATTCAGGAGCTGAGTGATAGATACATCCCAAAGAAGTGAAAGCATTGGAAACGCAGGAGGACACAACCATGGCTGATATGAGAAGCCAAAGCCAACATAAAAGACAAAGAGAGGGCAAACAAAAGAGCAAAAACTATTGGGAAGCTTTTAGAAACCAACAGAAGATGACTGAAAACAAAGTCAGATGAGCTGAGGGTGTGGAATTATGATATTGTAGTCATTAATGAGTCTTGGTAGCATCCAAAAGTCTGAGGCATTTAGAAGAACAAATTATCCGGGGCGTCAATATCTGTTGAAGACCAAGGTTCCCTGCACCAGTTACCTTTCAACTTTTATTTTGGCAGGCACATACAAACTCTACACATTCAAAATTCCACTTCTGAAGGCTTCCCACTTACCAAGTACTCCTTTGCCAGAAAACAGCCTGTCCAGATCCTTTCTGACACCATCAAAATTGACCTTTCTCCAATTTAGAATCTCAACCCATGGTCCAGACCTCTCTTTTTCTATCAACAACACACATCAAAGTTGCTGGTGAACACAGCAGGCCAGGCAGCATCTGTAGGAAGAGGTGCAGTCGACATTTCAGGCCAAGACCCTTCGTCAGGATTAACTGAAGGAAGAGTGAGTAAGGGATTTGAAAGTGGGAGGGGGAGGGGGAGATCCAAAATGATAGGAGAAGACAGGAGGGGGAGGGATGGAGCCAAGAGCTGGACAGGTGATTGGCAAAAGGGATATGAGAGGATCATGGGACAGGAGGTCCGGGAAGAAAGACAAGGGGGGGGAGGGGGAATCATCAGGTTGGAGGCATGAACATCGACTTCTCTAACTTCTGCTAAGGCCCCACCTCCCCCTCGTACCCCATCTGTTACTTATTTTTATGCACACATTCTTTCTCTCACTCTCCTTTTTCTCCCTCTGTCCCTCTGAATATACCTCTTGCCCATCCTCTGGGTTCCCCCCCCGGCTTTCTTCCCGGACCTCCTGTCCCATGATCCTCTCGTATGCCCTTTTGCCTATCACCTGTCCAGCTCTTGGCTCCATCCCTCCCCCTCCTGTCTTCTCCTATTATTTTGGATCTCCCCCTCCCCCTCTCAAATCCCTTACTCTCCCTTCCTTCAGTTAGTCCTGACGAAGGGACTCGGCCTGAAACGTCGACTGCACCTCTTCCTACAGATGCTGCCTGGCCTGCTGCGTTCACCAGCAACTTTGATGTGTGTTGCTTCAATTTCCAGCATCTGCAGAAAGTTGGGGCGTTTGTGAAGCGTCTCCTGCGGCCGGAGTCTGATGTGTCGCTGAGAGGTAGGAGGAGACCGCTCGGCCCGTCGGTTTGATGCCGGTTCCCCGGGGAGGGAGAGGATGAAGACGGGGAGAGAGGGGGCGGACAGGATGTTTGTCCCGGTGGGGACAGGAGGGGCTCATCTGTGGAAATGTCTGAGCCCACGGTGGTGGCGATTCACCACATTGGGGGGCAAACACCGGCAGACTGTTGCCCTGCAAGCGGGGCCAATGGTCCGGGCAAAGTGACAATTATTTGTGTTTTGTTGAGACTGTACCGGGAATATGGTGTAAAATCCCGCTCCCCACACTAACACGGGTCACACAGACCAAAGAACAAACTGCCGGAGGAACTCAGTGGGTCGGGCAGCATCTGTGGAGGGAAATGGACCGTCAACATTTCGGGCCGAGACCCTCCCTCTGGACTGAGAGTGGACGGGAAATAGTCCGAGAAAAGAGGTGAGGGGTGGGGATGGGGCAAGAGCTGGGGAGTGAGAGGTGGATCCAGGTGAGGGGGAGGTGGGAAGGTGGAAATAGTGACGGGGTGGGAGGTGAGTGGTTGGGGCAACACGGGGCTGCAGGAGATGGAAATTAATTCCATAGAGGATTAACAAAGAGGTTAGAGAGTATTTGTTATAGGGAGTGCAATGAAGATTCACCAGACTGATCCCTGGAGTGGTGGGTCATCATATGAAGAAAGATCAAATGTGATAACCCTTTCATTTAGAGAATCGAGGACTGAGAGGTGAACACATTGAAATGCACAACATCATTACTGGCTGAACCAGGGATCCCAGTCTCTGAAAAAGGGGGTGGACTGTCCGGGACTGAGATGAGGGGAAATGTCTCCACTCCGAGGGTCGTGAATGTCTGTAAATCCCCACCACAGAGGCCGGTGAAGACTCGGTGATCGTCCTCACATAAAACAGAGGCTGGCAGATGTGTGGAGACCGGAGGGATCGAGGAAATGAGGATCGTGCAGAAACATGTGGCTGAGATGGGAGAGCAGCCGTCAGCTTGTTGGTGGTTAGAGGGGCTGAATGGCCACCTCCTGCTGTTTCTCACTTGATGTTTCCTGTCCAGTGAGGCCGGAGGAATGTGAATAGAAATGAGTGTTCATACACATGGAGGGGTTTAAATGAAACCTGCACATTTCCTGTTTGGGTCTGAATTGAGTGATTAGATCAGACCGGACGCAGCTTTGTCATTGTGCCGACTCCAGATACAAAGCCAATGAAACGCAGTTGGCATCTGGACTGGGGGGGGGGGGGGGGTCGGGACCGTCACGTGACGGCTCTGCCCATTTACCTGGCCGGAAACACGTCACCTGCCAATCAAGGTTTGACCCCGCCTCGCCCATCAATGCACACCTCACCATTGGCCTCGTTAATTAGCCTTGTACTTGGCCTCGGGTAATTGGCCTTTGTAATCAGTTTAACCCTGCTGGCACCGAGCCATTGGCTTCCCTGTGAATCACCTGGGCTGGACCTTCCAGACCTATAAAGCAGCCCACGTGGGCATGACCCTTTCTCTTTTGTGCTGCCTCCGAGGGACCACCCTGCTGTCCGTGAGTTGTGCTTTGAATAGGGTTGGGAGTGTGGATATTGTCCCTAAGCAGAAGAGCCGCGCCTGCACAAAGTCAAGGGTGGTTGTATACTTTGTCCCCACGCGATTTAATGTGATTTATTGCTGATCCGACTACTGTAAGTTGTGCGCGTGTTGCTTCCGTTGCCATTTTCCCCCGTTTGCCTTCTGTAAATAAAATCCTTCACAACCCAGACTGTGAGCCCAGAGCCCTTGACTTTGAGACCTGCAGAATCTGTTTCCTCACTGGCGCTGCGTGGGGAAAGTGTTCTGGAACAGGGGCAAAATGGCCAGTACAGGCACCGAGCGTAGGATTCCCGGCTGGGCCGACGAGAGAGGGATTTGAGGCCTGGCGGACCACGGTAAACCGGTGGACTGGCCCGAGCAGTTGGACCCACGTTGCGAGCACCTGGCCGCGGGGCTGCTCCGGCTGTGGGATGAGGGGGGCCCCAACATGAGCCTCTCTGATCAAGAGGCGAGCGCCCCGGGGAGCCTGTCTGATCAACAACGCCCCACGGGCGCCGCAGCCGAAGATCCGGGTAGGCTCTACCCTGTGGGATCGGGTGGTGACCGCTGTGAGGGTCCGATACCCCACCCTCCTGGAGTGGGATCTACACCGGCGCCCGCAATGGGGTACGGTCAGTCAGGGCACCCGGGTTGTTAGAGAGTGGGCGCTAGTCAACGGCATCTACCAGGGAGCCTGCGACCGTAATTTTTTATAAAACACCCGGGTGACCGGTACCCTCACAGGATACCTGGTCAGCACCGCGCACCCCGATATAGTCAGTGATCCTGCCCCTCATGACACCAGCTAACGGGAGGACCGTGCGGGATGGTATCACCCTCCTTGAATAGATGCAGTGGGGGCAGAGGCAAGGGCTGGAGACAAGCCCTCCCCGTTTTACGCGCAGGCAGCTGTACATGGACATGGATCCCCAACCCTGACCTCTGCACCCTGTGGAAGGAGCTTTGTGGCGGTGGGGTGGTGGGCAACTGGGCGATTGCACTCATTCTCGTTATTTATCATCGCTGTGTGTATATTATGTTGTCTGCCAAATTTTTAAGAGCACGTCTGTCTTTCTTTAGTTCTGTATAGTCAGATATAGCGTTCACCTTATAAATAGAGTAAGATGTATTCCTTTCCTTTTCACTGCGGTAACGCCTGGCGAGTGGCGAGGCTGCCGAGGGGTGGACTGTGCTGACTGTCACGTGACAGCACTGCCCACGCCTGGTCAGAAGACACGTCCCCTGCCAATCAAGGATTGACCCCTCCTCGCCCATCACTGCACACCTAACCACCGGCCTTGTAATCAGCTTAACCCTGCCGGCACCGAGCCGTTAGCGTTCCTGTGAATTACCTGGGCCGGGCACTTCAGCCTTCCTGCATGAGAAGGGCTGGACGCTCTCTTTGCCATTTCCGAGGGACCACTCTGCTTCATTCCAGGCTGAGAACCGTGGAACAGCGCTGGAGGAAATTGTTGGTAAGCTGTGCATTGAATAGGGTTGGTGATTGCCCCTGATAGCATTGAGCCGTGCCTGTACAGTGAAGGGGCTCGGGCATCGTATTGACTTTTCCCTTGGATGTGTGTGTGTGTGTACTTTATTCCCACGTTCGTTATTAATCGTCTGCGTGTGTTTTACTGCCGACCTGACTTTATGCACGACTGCTGTAAATTGTGTGCGTGCTGTTTCTGTTGCCATTTTCCCATGGTTGCCTTTGAGCTGCTGTGTCCCCTCATTAAAAACAAATGTAGCCTGCGAAAAGTACGAGGCAGAAACAGGAAGCATAGAGACAAGCGGATTCTATTTTTCATTTGTTGTTAGTTTCCCCGAGGGGAGGAGCACCGTTCCCGGAGGCACTGCAATACCGGGTCGATGCGCGGAGTGGACGGAGCAAGCCCCTATTCCATCTCCCTGTTCCAAAAATCAATTTAATATATGGTCCCCAGATAAGGGACGTATCAGATATTAAACTGATAAGAACAGATACTACACTTGATCTTAGCCAAAAGGCCGAGAAGCGATACCACAAATGTCCGGACCCTTTCGGATCTTGCTAGTCTTCCCTCTATTAAGTTGGACCGACTGTCTACAGGACACCGATTTATCCTACCTCTCTTCAACTTTTGAAGTAGGTTTGGTGTAATTTCGCTCAGTCTTTGACATAAGTTGTATTTTTCTCCCTTGTCGCGAAATCTCTTTCGGAATACAGCTGATCATGTAAAATAGCGGATATTCCGCCAACCAAATGAGAGAGGCGGCCCTGGTTTGTATGCAAACTCCTCCTCTCAGCTGTTCTGCCCGCCCCCTAGCGTCTGATGTCATTGCAAGCGTGATGACGTTTACGGAAGGCGTTGCAGCGAGAGAAGCGAAGTTGCGGCCGGGTCGTTTGGCGAGCCTGGCGGGGCAGGTGATTGGGGAGGGGGTCCTCCGGAAACGGGAGGAGGGTGGCTAGGAACATCGGGTGGAAGCGATGGCTGGGGATTGCGAAGAAGGAGAGGGTTGTAAATGGGGTAAGTGAGGTCGTTTGATGGGGACGATGAGTAGTTGAGTTGGTCGGGGAGAGGGACGGGATAGAGTCGGATGAAAAGGAGGGGGTAGGGTTGCAACTCGGACAATATTTAAGTGTGAGCTGGCATGTGGCAAATAACGGCATTGCAGTCAATGGATTATTTCCACAGAAAATAATCTAACCGTCCGGCTGGACTTCATTGGTAAAGAAAGCTTGTTGACCAGAACTGGTTCCATTAAGAAATCGGAGATAATCGGGAGAATGTGGGTATACTACTTTCCTGACATCCGAAGGCCTTTCTGCCGTATCCCACCAGCCAAATACCGGAAGTAATTATGAACATTCCGTATTTGCCTAAGTTTGTCCAGCTCCATCCAGCATTTAACAACATTCTCCAACCTATGGCTTGTATCACTTACTACGTCTCCAAGGAGGAAAAAAAAAGGTGGAAATCTGGGGAAAAGAGGCATAAAATGCTGAAAAGGATTTGGTGGTAATGCAGCATTCTGTAGAGAAAGAAGCAGTTAATGATTCAGATGTGATTCTTAATCATGGCAGTGATCTTTCATCAGTTCTAAGAGCCATTAACCTGACACATTTGCTCTATTTCTCTGCAAAATGCTGACTGAAGTGGCAAGTATTCCCAGCACTTATTTTATTTCAAAAGATTGCCATTCCGTCGTTATATTATTCTCCCAGTTCCTTTCGTCCATCCCTGGGGAGCAATTTTTTTTTTGCAGGAGCAGCCACAGATTAGCGTTTCAATAACCCTATGCAGTGAACCCTATTCGTTCAACACTATTGGTGTGATAGAAGAATACTAAGTTGTAGATTACAGAATGTTAAATAACCAGCACTGTAACATTCTGACTTCTTTGCCTTTCTCCCGCTGTGGTTTGGGAACTTTAAAGCTTGGCTGTTTGCAAGGCTGAAGTTTCTCAAATTTATTTTAATCATTTTCTTTTAAATGGTAGTGTAGCTGTGATTGAACAGGGAGATTGCTCTTCAGTGCCAGGGCACATCTCCTGGGCAGAATGTACTAGCCACAGGTCTTTATGATGCATGTTCTACGGGTCTATGGTGGCCAGTGCTATCATGTTTGCTGTTGTGTTCTGAGGCAGCAGGCTGAGGGTAGCAGACACCGACAGAATCAACAACCCCAGCATCTGCAGATTATTTTGTGTGAACAGAATCAACAAACTCATTCGTAAGGCCAGTGATGTTGTGGGGATGGAACTGGACTCTCTGACGGTGGTGTCTGAAGAGAGGATGCTGTCCAAGTTGCATGCTATCTTGGACAATGTCTCCCATCCACTACATGATGTACTGGTTGGGCACAGGAGTACATTCAGCCAGAGACTCATTCCACCGAGATGCAGTACAGAGCGTCATTCCTGCCTGTGGCCATCAAACTTTACAACTCCTCCCCTGGAGGGTCAGACACCCTGAACCAATAGGCTGGTCCTGGACTTATTTCCTCGCATAATTTACATATTACTATTTAACTATTTATGGTTTTATTATTATTTATGGTGCAACTGTAATGAAAACCAATTTCCCCCAGGATCAATAAAGTATGACTATGATTTTGGGTTACAGAGTTACCCTGGGACCAGCCTGCTGTGAGTTGCCAAGAGTACTGCGATTGGGATGCAAAGAAACTACCTGACACCATGGAAGAAGATTGAACCTTTCTCATTGAGTAAGGAAATGATTTGTAATCTGCCCTTTGGCTAGTGCCGCATTGAGTATAGTGAAGTAATTTGGTGTTGTTTTAAAATTTTGGGCTGTTTTTGGAGCGTTCAAAGGTAGACAGGTAAAACTTTCTCCACCACATTGATGACGTCATTGATGCTGTTTCCAGCTCCCGTGTGGAGCTCGTCAGACTTAGTCTGGAGTGAGCCCTGACGAAGGGTCTCGGTCTGAAACGTCGACTGTACCTCTTCCTAGAGATGCTGCCTGGCCTGCTGCGTTCACCAGCAACTTTTATGTGTGTTGCTTAAAATTCCAGCATCTGCAGATTTCCTCATGTTGTCGTCAGATTTGTCAACTTTCCCACCAACATACACCCCCTCTCTCAAATTTGCTTGGTCCATTTTCATGATCTCACTCCCCTTTCCTGATCTGTCTCTCTCTGTCTCCAGAAACGGATTACCTTCTGGCCTCTTTAACAAACCTACTGACTCCCACAGTTACCTTGTCCACAACAGTTACTTTCTGACATTAAATGGACCTATGGAAACTCTGCTCACACTGTCACTTTCAAGGATACTATTCCCTTCTCTCAGTTTCTTTGTCTCTGCTGCATCTGATTTTATGAGGAGGTTTTTCATGCTAGGACATCCAAGAAATCTTTTTTCAATCAATAAAGGGGTTTCCTGCCCACTGCAATCAATACAGAACTCACCCGTAACTCCTCCATTTCCTGCACGTCTGCCCTCTCCCCATGTCCCCTCCACGACATAATAACGATAGGATTACCTTTTCTGCATCTGCCATTCACTGAAGCTCTGCATTCAACATATTCTCTGCAATTTCCACTATCTCCACCAGGATCTCACCACCAGGCACATCTTCCTCTCCACGTCCGTCTCCATTTATCACAGGGATCACTCTCGCTGTGACTCTCGTCTGCCAAACACCCTGCAACCACAATAAGTGTTACATCTATCCCTACACCTCTTTCATAATCACTCTTCCTCCCAGTGTAGCCTCCTCTACATCAGTGAGACCCAACTCAGTTTGGAGATCACTAACTGATGCACAAACACGAGGAATTCTGCAGATGCTGGAAATTCAAGCAACACACATCAAAGTTGCTGGTGAACGCAGCAGGCCAGGCAGCATCTCCAGGAAGAGGTACAGTCGACGTTTCAGGCCGAGACCCCTCGTCAGGACTAACTGAAGGAAGGGTCTCGGCCTGAAACGTCGACTGTACCTCTCCCTAGAGATGCTGCCTGGCCGACTAATTGATACATCTTCACTCTTTCTGCTACAAGTAGGACGAGAGGAGGAGTACACAGGTTGGAAAACCTTGAAAACCTTTGATTCCCCAGTTCTCTGGTGGGAAGCCACCAAGGAGAACATCAAGAAGTTCTTCATACGCAAGGGTATCCAGAAAGCAAGCCAGGAGCAGAGGGAACTGGTCGAGGCAGGTTTGAGGTTGTCATTTAAAGTTAAATTGGACAGGAAAGGAATGGAAGGTTATGGGCTGAGTGCAGGTCGGTGGGACTAGGTGAGAGTAAGAGTTCAGCGTGGACTAGAAGGGCCAAGATGGCCTCTTTCCGTGCTGTAATTGTTATATGGTTATATGGAACTGCGTAAACTCCAGACAGAGTTGCAGCAACTCCTCCTTCTGCAGTCGAAGGGGGTGGATGTCGGGGAGGAACTGCGAGAGGTGAAGAGCCCGAAAGCCCAGCACCTTGCCGCCAAATCCTCCAAGATCATCTACCGATCAAGGGTCCAAACCGTGGAGCAGGACGAGACGTGCTCAGGCTTCTTCTTCCAGAAGGTGCACAAGGGGAGCTCTGTGATCCTCAACCTTAAGGAAAAGGACGGCTCAGTCGTGTCCTCGTAGAATGACATACTGAGGATCTGCAGGTCCTTCTATGCCGGTCTGTACGATGAAAAGGCCACAGAATCCACAGCCTCCCGCAACTTCCTGTCATCTATCACGCAGGTCTTAGGCGACGGCAAGCGGGAGAGTCTGGATCAGCCACTGACTCTGGTCGAGTTGACAGGCTCCATCCATTCCTTTGGGTCGGGTAAGACTCCCGGAGGCGACGGCTTACCGGCTAAGTTGTACTCGGCTCTGTGGAACTGGATGGGCCCAGACCTGCTGGAAGTGTACAACGCTATGCTTCTGGCCGGCAGTATGTCAGAGTCCATGAGGAAGGGCACGATCACCCTCATCTGCAAGCAGAAGGGGGAAAGGGAGGACATCAGGAATTGGAGACCCATCTCTCCTGAATGTGGACTACAAGATCCTGTTGAAGGCCATTGCCAACAGGGTCGAGTCTGCTCTGGGACAGGTGATCCACCCGGACCAAACCTGTGCTGTACCGGGCAGGAAGATCTCAGACAGCCTCACGCTGCTGAGGGACACCATCGCCGATGTGCAGGACGGGGGTGAACGCCTGCCTGGTCAGCTTGGACCAGGAGAAAGTCTTCGACAGGATATCGCACACGTACATGGCGGATGTGCTCTCCAAAATTGGTTTAGGGGAGGGAATCCAGAATCAGATCAGACTGCTCGACACAGACATCTGTAGTGCAGACCAGGTCAATGGGTGGGAAACCTCTCTCCCCTGTCTTGTTTGCTGCATTGAACCCTTTGCCGAAGCCATCAGGAGGGATGAGGGCATAAGAGGGGTGATGCTGCCAGGCAGTGGAGGGACCCAAGTGAAAACCTCCCTGTACATGGACGACATCACCCTCTTCTGCTCTGATCCGAGGTCAGTTTGCAGGTTGATTGGCATCTGCGAACAGTTTGAGCTAGTGTCGGAGGCCAGGGTCAACCGCACGAAGAGCGAAGCTATGCTATTCGGCAACTGGCCGGACCGATCCAACGTCCCCTTCGCCATCAGGTCTGACCACGTGAAGGTGTTGGCGATCTGGTTTGGAGGGGCTGAGGCGTGCAACAAGAACTGGCAGGAGCGGACTGCCAAGGTGAAACAGAGACTGGGACTGTGGGGAGGGCGCTCCCTGTCGATAACGGGCAAGAACCTGGTCATCAGGTGTGAGGTGCTCTCAGGGCTGCTGTACTTGGTGCAGGTCTGGCCCGTCCCCAGCTCCTGCAGCTCGGAAATCACCCGAGCTGTCTTCAGATTCGTCTGGGGATCCAAGGTGGAGCGGGTGAGACGGACCGTCATGCACAAGTCCCTGGATAATGGGGGCAAGAACGTCCCCAATGTCACCCTCATCCTGATGGCCAGCTTCGTGTGTGGCTGCATCAGGTTGTGTGCAGAACCCAGGTATGTGGGCACCAAGTACCACTATGTGCCCAGATTCTACCTGTCACCCGGGCTAGGAAGGATGGGTCTGGCCCCACTCCCGCGCAACGCCCCCGTCAGCTGGTCGTTGCTGCCATACCTGTCCTTCATAGAAAAGTTCTTCCAGGAGAACGCCTTTGACCACAGGGTCATCAGGCAGTGGTCGGCACGAAGTGTCCTGCAGGCACTGCAGGAGAAGGACGTGATGGACACAGTGGGGTGGCTCCCTGAGCAGACCGTCCAGTTCATCTGGCAAAATGCCTCATCGCCAGACCTCACCAACAGTCACCAGGACCTTGCCTGGCTGGCGATGAGAGGGGCCCTCCCAGTCAGATCCCTCCTGTACGCCTGGAACATCGTCTCCGCTCCCCACTGCTCACGGGAGGACTGCAGTGAGGAGGAGTCTGTGACCCACCTCTTCGCACACTGTCAGTTCGCAGAGAGGGTGTGGAGGATGACAGAAGGGACGGTGTCACGTTTCAACCCCAGCAGCTGCGTAACCGAGGACACTCTGATCTACGGGCTGTTCCCGGGGACGCACACGGAGACCAACATCCGGTGCTGCTGTCAGATCATCAACTCGGTGAAGGACGCTCTTCGGTCGGCCTGAAAATTGATGATTTACCAGCACATGGAGATGTCCGTGGGAGAATGTGCTGCCGACTGGCACATTCTCAGCTGCAGGAGTACTTTATTGTTGCCAAACAATTGATACTGGAGCGTACAATCATCACAGCGATATTTGATTCTGCTCTTCGTGCTCCCTGGAGTACAAATCGATAGTAAATATTAAAAATTTAAATTATAAATCACGTGCTGGGGGATGCACTCAAACTTGGTGCAGCCACTGCAAAAGCCGGGTGGAGAAGGACCACAGTTTTCGGTTTGTCACCCGCGCGCGGGAGTGCGAGGAGTCGGGTGGCGAAGAGTATTCCTCTCCTCAGTGGTGTGGATAGATGAATCAACATCGTGCTACAGGAGTGGCTGGAAATGTGGAAAGGTATAGACTGTAATGGAACATCAGTAAAGGAATGAGAGTCAATGAATGATTTATTGTAAACATCTTTATTTTGAATAAGGACAGTAAACACATGATTTATTGTAAATAACTATTTATTCTATAAGGACTTAGGGTCAACAAATGTTTTTTTGCAAATAATTTTATTTTGTAATATTTCTGAATAAAGTATATTTTTCAAAAAAATCAGTTCTTATCAGTTTAAAATCTGATGCGTCCCTTATCTGGGACCATATATTACATTGATTTTTGGAACAGGAAGATGGAATAGGGGCTTCCTTCGTCCACTCCGTGCATCGACCCAGTATTGCAGTACCCCTCGGAATGCTGCACCTCCCCTCGGGGAGATTAAACAACAAATAAAGAGTAGAATGCAGTTATCCGTACGCATTAACCTTCTTAGGCTTTTTCCCTATTCCTTCGTTGTACTTTTACAGGTAGTGTTAATGGTAAGACTCCTGGCAGTGTGGAGCATCAGAGGGTTCTTGAGCTCCGAGTCCATTGGATGCTCAAAGCAGCTGTGCAGGTTGACTCCGTGGTTAAGAAGGTGTACGGTATATTGGCCTTCATCAATTGTGGCATTGAATTTAGGAGCCGAGAGGTAATGTTGCAGCTATGTAGACACTGGTCAGACCCCACTTGGAGTACTGGCTCAGATCTGGTCGCTTCACTACAGGAAGGATATGGAAACCATGGGGAGGGTGCAGAGGAGATTTACAAGGATATTGCCTGGATTGGGGAGCATGCCTTATGAGAATAGGTTGAGTGAACTTGGCCTTTTCTCCTTGGAGCAACAGAGGATGAGAGGTGGCCTGATAGAGGTGTATAAGATTATGAGATGCTTTGATTGTGGGGGTGTGAGCTGGGTCTGTGCGGAGGAAGCTTGACTCTGTCTGGCCCCGGGTTTGTGTGCCAGGTCTGTAAAGAGGGAGCTTCAGCCCGTGTTGATTGCTTCTGTTCCCTTCTGTTTGCGACCTTGGTGGACGTGGGTCTGATATTATACAGTATATGAGCTTCCAATCTCCTTTATTGTTCTTGACTGAGAGCAAGAAAGCACGCAGGAAGGTGGGGATCAGGATAGTGCGAGTATCTGGCGTGAGAGGATGCGGTGGTCAGCCGGGATGGGGAGTGAACAGATCCTGGGGACCAGACACTATCAGACTGACATCCCTCAGCCTGGAGCTGAGACGCTGCCGTACCAGTGTGAGGAGCTGACACCATTATTGCAGTTCACCGGGTGCGGTGGGCAGCAGTAACCCCAGGGTACTGTTTCTCCTCTAGTGAGACTCGAGTCCGACACCAAGACAGGAAATTACAGTGGTTTATTGATTTCATCATGACAAATGTAAATTAAACAATGTGTGAGCTGCTCGTGTGCAGGGATAAATAAGCTGCTCCCGACTCACTCAGAATCACACACAATTAACTGACCGGTGACAATGAGTGACAGATTGAATAATCAGTCCCGTTTCTCACCGTCACTCTGCATCGGGGAACCGATGATTATAAAATCACACTTCAGGGCCGTGTCCGATGTCGCTGCAGATCCAGGGTCACTGCCGAGGTATTTGTCAATTTAACATCATTATATCAGCCAGACCTGCCGAATGCACCGTCCTCAGCAAAGGGAGCAAAAGGATTCTCTCCCGGGATAATCCCGCCCCGGGACACCAGTGTCCCAGACTGAGCCCCGGCCCCCGGGCTCTTCCTGTCTAATTCCCCGGGGTCTCGTGGGGGAGTCTCAAACCCGCACATCCACTGGAAGCTGTGCCACTGGACAGGAGGCGGAAATACATCACTGTGGGAACGCTCCGAACGACAGACAGCTTCAGGCTGGAGCCAGTTCCGTTAGAACGGTTGGGAATTAAACCTGGCGTGCAGCCATTAAAGGGGAGGGCAGGGAATTGGCCAAAATGTCCCCCATCAAAAAAGGTAGTAGGGATAGTTTGGGTAATTATAGACCAGTGAGCCTTACGTCTGTGGTGGGAAAGCTGTTGGAAAAGATTCTTAGAGATAGGATCTATAGGCATTTAGAGAATCATGGTCTGATCAGGGACAGTCAGCATGGCTTTGTGAAGGGCAGATCGTGTCTAACAAGCCTGATAGAGTTATTTGAGGAGGTGACCAGGCATATAGATGAGGGTAGTGGATGTGATCTATATGGATTTTAGTAAGACATTTGACAAGGATCCACACGGTAGGCTTATTCAGAAAGTCAGAAGGCATGGGATCCAGGGAGGTTTGGCCAGGTGGATTCAGAATTGGCTTGCCTGCAGAAGGCAGAGGGTCATGGTGGAGGGAGTACATTCAGATTGGAGGATTGTGACTAGTGGTGTCCCACAAGGATCTGTTCTGGGACCTCTACTTTTTGTGATTTTTATTAACGACCTGGATGTGGGGGTAGAAGGGTGGGTTGGCAAGTTTGCAGACGACACAAAGGTTGGTGGTGTTGTAGATAGTGTAGAGGATTGTCAAAGATTGCAGAGAGACATTGATAGGATGCAGAAGTGGGCTGAGAAGTGGCAGATGGAGTTCAACCCGGAGAAGTGTGAGATGGTACAGTTTGGAAGGACAAACTCCAAAGCAGAGTACAAAGTAAATGGCAGGATACTTGGTAGTGTGGAGGAGCAGAGGGATCTCGGGGTGCATGTCCACAGATCCCTGAAAGTTGCCTCACAGGTGGATAGGGTAGTTAAGAAAGCTTATGGGGTGTTAGCTTTCATAAGTCGAGGGATAGAGTTTAAGAATCGCTATGTAATGATGCAGCTCTATAAAACTCTGGTTAGGCCACACTTGGAGTACTGTGTCCAGTTCTGGTCACCTCACGAAAGGAAGGATGTGGAAGCATTGGAAAGGGTACAGAGGAGATTTACCAGGATGCTGCCTGGTTTAGAAAGTATGCATTATGATCAGAGATTAAGGGAGCTAGGGCTTTACTCTTTGGAGAGAAGGAGGATGAGAGGAGACATGATAGAGGTGTAGAGGATAATAGGAATAGATAGAGTGGATAGACAGCACCTCTTCCCCAGGGCACCACTGCTCAATACAAGAGGACATGGCTTTAAAGTAAGGGGTGGGAAGTTCAAGGGGAATATTAGAGGAAGGTATTTTACTCAGAGAGTGGTTGGTACATGGAATGCACTGCCTGAGTCAGTGGTGGAGGCTGATGCACTAGTGAAGTTTAAGAGACTACTAGACAGGTATATGGAGGAATCTAAGATGGGGGGCTTACATGGGAGGCAGGGTTTGAGGGTCGGCACAACATTGTGGGCCGAAGGGCCTGTACTGTTCTATGTCTATGTTCTACGTAAGTATTTTTTACTTAATCTGAGATTTTTATTCTGCCATATATAAGAGGAACTTTTGGAATCAACAGTATTAAAAAAGGATTTAGGAAAAAAAATTGAACTTCAATAAGTCCTTATGCTTCTTATTAATCAATTTGTAACCGGAAAAGTTACTCAACTGAGGAAGCAGAGCTAAAACTGCCGGAATGGATTTCTCAGGGTTAGAGATATATAATAATTAATCATCTGCATATAGTGATAGTTTGTGTATCTCATTCCTGCGGGTAATGCCAAATATATTAGGAGAGTCACGAATAGCAATAGCTAAAGGTTCCAGGGCAATATCAAATAATAATGGACAAAGAGGGCAACCCTGCCGAGTACCAGGAAATAACTGAAAAAAGGGAGATCTTTGATTATTGGTAAATACCGAAGGGGGTAAGGTATATCAGTTTAATCCAAGATATAAATATCGGACTAAAATTGAATTTCTCAAGCGAATTAAACAAATATGTCCATTCGACTCTGTCAAAAGCTTTCTCAGTGTCCAGTGAAATGACACATTCTGGAGTTCTGGATGAAGAAGTATAAACAATATTCATTGATCTCCTAATATTAAAGAAGGAATAATGATTTTTAATAAATCCAGTCTGGTCAACAGAAATAATTGGAGGCAATACTTTCTCCAGTCTAGTTGCCAGTAATTTTGAAAATATCTTGGAATCCACATTTAGCAAGGATATAGGCCTATAAAGTTTCAAAGAAAGAAAAATAAAAAGTAAAAAAGAATAAATAAAATACAGAATCAGTAAAGAAAGAAAACTTATCCGAAAATATGAAAAATACCTACCCTACAAACCCAGGGCAAAAGCCCTCAGATTATAAAAATCCAAAGCTGTAAGCTTTTGGAGAGATGTTTTGAAAACCCTATCAAAAGTTTTGGATCTGGATCTACTGAAAAAACAAGCATGTAAGAACAAAGAGAATAAACAACAGTCCGTTAATTAGTCCGGAGCAGAGGAACGCTGATTGTCAAGAAAACTGAGCTTCATCCGGAGATTTAAACAGACGACGAGAGTTATCGGCAAGAACTATTTTCAAACGTGCTGGAAACAGCAACGCTGGTTAAGGCCTTTTTGATAAAATTCTGACATCTGTGGTTTAAAAGCTATCCATTCCCTCAGAACTTCAGGACTGAAATCTTCAACGAGGCAAAATTTGAAACTTTGAACTTTGATCATATCTTTCCGCTACGCAGCTCGTACCACACGATCCTTAATGTGAGCATAATGGAACAGAATAATAATGGGTCTCAGTTTAAATTCTCTGGAAGGTTTGGGGCGCAATGTAAGGTGCACGCGATCGAGCAATGGAGGGGCCTCCAAAACCTCTGAACCAAACACATCCATTAAAAATTGAGAAAAGTATTTGGTAGGATCGGCCGTCTCGATATCTTTGGGAAGCCCGATTATCCGCAAGTTCTGTCATCGGGATTGATCTTCGAGATCAATAATCTTGGATTTATAACGTTCCAACATGGGATGTTGAAGCCAGATTTTTTTCCAGGGCTTCAATCTTTTGTCCTCTGCCAACGGGCAGCATCCAGTTCTGAAATTCTAGTTTGCTGTTGATCAATTTCACATCTAAACGATCTAATGTCATCTTGAATCATCTTCAAAACTTCTTCAAACACAGCAAATCTTTGATTAAGTTTTTCCTCCAGAAGATTCGACATTATTTCAAAAGTTATTGGTATTTGCTTAGATGCTTTAGGATCGCCATCTTTTTTTTCCCGTTGCTGTTGGAGTCTTTCCCATTTTTAACTTCTCGTCCTCTGGTTCACATTTCCAGCAAGTTAAAATCAAAGTTCAAAGATATATTTGTGTTATAAACCTATTAGTGTAGGTATAAACAGATTAAATAAGGGTGGTTACGGGTAAAAGAAGTAAAGGGAATGGAGCGAAGCCAAAATGTACCTCACACCATGAGCGCCTCCTGGAGAGTCCATTTCAAAAAAGGTTGTTAGCTTAATCTATAAATGGTTATCGAGTTCACGAATGATATCTGATGATAAAGAGTCATTTTCAGATAATCAATGGAGTAAAACTTTTCATTTGGTTAACAACTCATCTATTTGTGCCTGTCGTTCCTTGATACGGTTCAAGGTAGCGCATCGGGCCCATGTGTCAAAGGATAAACCAGCGCATATTTTCTCCAGTATTAATCCTACTTGTGACAGATGTAATATTGAGCTGGACGCTTTAACTCATACGTATTGGTCTTGTATAAAGCCAGATAACTTTTGCAGAGATGTTTTTAAAACACTATCAAAAGTCTTGGATCTGGATCTACAACCTAATTTGCTTACGAAATATTCTTGTTTCCGCTCGATGTATGATAGCCGTTTCGACCTTACCGGCTGGGAGAGCCACTTTATTGGAGTGGAAGGATTCTAATCCACCTACAGTCATTTACTGGCTCTCCTCCATTCTGTCCTGTTTAAGTTTAGAGAAAATAAGAAGTCGGACATTTGATACATCCTTTAAATTTGAGCAAATATGGTGACCTTTTATCCAATATTTTCATTTAATTTGATTTATTACTCTTACGATCTTTTTTTAATCGAAGTTTTAGATTTGATCAGAAAGTCTTTCTCTCTCTCTCTTTTTGGGTTGTATCCTCAAAATGAGATGCCCAGTCCCCCTTTTTTTGTTTTGTTATAGTGTAGTGGTTTTTTTCCCTTTTCATTTAAAACCCAATGTTTTTTCCTTTCTCTTCATAAACTGGTTAAGAGGAGAATTGTTATTTTCATTTTCTTTTATTATATATTATACTAGTTTAATATCTATGACTTTGACAATGTCTATCTTAATCTTGGTTTATATTGTTACTGATATATATACTTGAACTAATTCTCCTCTTTACTGTATTTATACTTTTAAATCAATAAAAAGGTTAATAAAGAAATTACTGATCACATTATTGTTCAGTGTCACACACTCAGTGACTGTAAACACAATCTCCCACAGTCTTGTACTTACCAGAGTTTCTGTATTTTACACTCCGGGTTCCTCAGAGCCGCAGACACCAGTTTCACTCCTGAATCTCCCAGTTTATTACCACTCAGGTCTAGCTCCGTCAGTGATGGGTTTGTACTGAGAGTGGAGATGAGATCCTCGGCACCAGAATCTGTGAGACCGACACTGTCCAGCCTGGAGATGAGAGAGAGTAAGGGTGAAGGACACAGAGAGACAGGAGACGGTACAGATCCCCAGTGTTTATCAGCAACACAATTACTGATCACATTAATGTTCAGTGTCAGACACCCAGTGACTGTAAACACAATCTCCCACAGTCTGGTACTTACCACAGTTTCTGTATTTTACACTCCGGGTTCCTCAGAGCCGCAGACACCAGTTTCACTCCTGAATCTCCCAGTTTATTCCTCCCAAGTCTGAACACAAACAAACAAGTTGATCAACAAAGTGATTCAAACTGTGGGTCTGAGGGAATTTCTCTCACTCGAATATTTCAGGAAACATTAAACCCTTCGGTAAATCACTGATCGGAGTTCCCATCATTATCAATGTCCCTCACTGCCCAGCTCCAGGGTATTCACCGAATGTCGGTAATTTAGTCTGTCGATGTGACCCTGTGAACTCCACATATTCTGCCTCATTTCCCGATGAGAGAAATGTTTCTGATGTGAGAGACTCCAGAGGGGTAGGGTTAACCATATAACGATATATAACAATTACAGCACGGAAACAGGCCATCTCGGCCCTTCTAGTCCATGCCAAATGCTTACTCTCACCTAGTCCCACTGACCCGCACTCAGCCCGTAACGCTCCATTCCTTTCCTGTCCATATAGCTATCCAATTTTACTTTAAATGACAACATCGAACCTGCCTCAACCACTTCTGCTGGAAGCTCGTTCCACACAGCTACCACTCTCTGAGTAAAGAAGTTCCCCCTCATGTTACCCCTAAACTTTTGCCCTTTAACTCTCAACTCATGTCCTCTAGTTTGAATCTCCCCCAATTTCAATGGAAAAAGCCTATCCGCGTCAACTCTATGTATCCCCCTCATAATTTTAAATACCTCTATCAAGTCTCTCCTCAACCTTCTACGCTTCAAAGAATAAAGACCCAACTTGTTCAACCTTTCTCTGTAACTTAGGTGATGAAACCCCGGTAACATTCTAGTAAATCTTCTCTGTACTCTCTCAATTTTATTGACATCTTTCCTATAATTCAGTGACCAGAACTGTACACAATACTCCAAATTTGGCCTTACCAATGCCTTGTACAATTTCAACATTACATCCCAACTCTTATACTCAATTCTCTGATTAATAAAGGCCAGCAAACCAAAAGCTTTCTTCACCACCCTATCCACATGAGATTCCACCTTCAGGGAACTATGCACCATTATTCCCAGATCCCTCTGTTCTACAGCATTCTTCAATGCCCGACCATTTACCATGTATAGGACATGGTAAATTTTGATTAGTCCTACCAAAATGTTGTACCTCACATTTATCAGCACTAAACTCCATCTGCCATCTTTCAGCCCACTCTTCTAACTGGCCTAAATCTCTCTGCAAGCTTTGAAAACCTACTTCATTATCCACAACTCCACCTATCTTAGTATCATCTGCATACTTACTAATCCAATTTACCACCCCATCATCCAGATCATTAATGTATATGCCAAACAACACTGGACCCAGTACAGATCCCTGAGACACACCGCTAGTCACCGGCCTCCAATCTGACAAACATTTATCCACCACTACTCTCTGGCGTCTCCCATCCAGCCACTGCTGAATCCATTTTACTACTTCAATACTAATACCTAACGATTGAACCTTCCTAACTAACCTTCCGTGTGGAACCCTGTCAAAGGCCTTACTGAAGCCCATATAGACAACATCCACCGCTTTACCTTTGTCAACTTTCCTAGCAACCTCTTCAAAAAATTCAATAAGATTTGTCAAACATTACTTTCCATGCACAAATCCATGTTGACTGTTCCTAATCAGACCCTGTCTATCCAGATAATTATATATACCATATATAGCAATACTCCAATCCTCCGGCACCATCCCCGTTTCTAATGACATTTGAAATATTTCTGTCAGAGCCCCTGCTATTTCTACACTAACTTCCCTTAAGGTCCTAGGGAATATCCTGTCAGGACCTGGAGACTTATCCACTTTTATATTCCTTAAAAGCTCCAGTACTTGCTCTTCTTTAATTATCATAGTTTCCATAACTACCCTCTTTGTTTCCCTTACCATACACAATTCAATATCCTCTCCTTAGTGAATACTGAAGAAAAGAAATTGGTCAAAATCTGCCCCATCTCTTTTGGCTCCATACATAGCTGCCCACTCTGATTCTCTAAGGGACCAATTTTATCCCTTACTGTCCTTTTGCTATTAATATAACGGTAGAAACCCTTTGCATTTACTTTGGATTTATTTTCACCTTACTTGCCAAAACAACCTCGTATCTTCTTCTAGCTTTTCTAATTTCTTTCTCAAGATTCTTTTTACCTTCTTTATATTTCTCGAGCACCTCATTTACTCCATGCTGCCTATATTTATTGTAGATATCTTTCTTTTTCCAAACCAAGTTTCCAATATCCCTTGAAAACCATGGTTCTCTCAAACTTTTAACCTTTCCTTTCAACCTGACAGGAACATAAAGATTCTGTACCCTCAAAATTTCACCTTAAAATGACCTCCATTTCTCTATTACATCCTTCCCATAAAACAAATTGTCCCAATCCACTCCTTCTAAATCCTTTCGCATCTCCTTAAAGTTAGCCTTTCTCCTATCAAAAATCTCAACCCTCGGTCCAGACCTATCCTTCTCCATAATTATATTGAAACTAATGGCATTGTGATCACTGGACCCGAATTGCTCCCAAACACATACCTTCGTCACCTGCCCTATCTCATCCCCTAACAGGAAATCCAGCACTGCTCCTTCTCTAGCTGGTACCTCTATGTGTTGCTGCAAAAAACTATCCTGCACACATTTTACTAACTCCAAACCATCTAGCCCTTTTACAGTCTGGGCTTCCCCGTCTACGTGTGGAAAATTAAAATCTCCCACAGTCTCAACCGTGTGCTTACTACAAATATCTGCTATCTCCTTACAAATTAGCTCCTTCAATTCTTGCTCCCCATTTGGTGGTCTAGAATACACCCCTATAAGTGTTACTACACCGTTCCGATTCGTCAGTTCCACCCAAATAGCCTCCCTAGACGAGCCCTCTAATCTATCCTGCCAGAGCACTGCTGTAATATTTTCTCTGACAAGCAAAGCAACACCTCCCCCTCTTGTCCCTCTGATTCTAGCACACCTGAAGCAATGAAATCCAGGAATATTTAGTTGCCAAACAAACCCCTCCTGCAACCATGTTTCACTAATAGCTACAACATGATACTTCCAGGTATCAATCCATGCTCTAGGCTCATCCACCTTTCTTACAATGCTCCTAGCATTAAAATAAATGCATTTAAGTAATTTTCCACCTCTATCTCTCTGTTTATCACTAATGGTGCAAACAACTTTACTATCTCCTTTTTCTTCCTTCTCCCCTACATCTGTTCCTACACTTTGGTTCCCCTCGCCACTTGTATCTCGTTTAAGTCCACTGGAGCCTCTCTAGCAAACCTACCTGCAAGAATTGAAGGATGGAAGTAAGTCCCCCAGTGAGGAAGATTTGTGAATGGGAAAGTGTCGATGGGAGATAGTGGTGGGACTCCAGCCAAGCAAAAGGATAGGAAGATAGAACCTGCAGGAGGTAGGCGGATGAGGAAGCGAGATCCCGCGGGAGGAAGGCAGATGGGGAAGAGAGATCCCAGAGGATGAAGGGGGATGGGGAAGAGAGATCCCAGAGGATGAAGGGGGATGGGGAAGAGAGATCCAGCAGGATGAAGGCGGATGGGGAAGAGAGATCCCAGAGGATGAAGGGGGATGGGGAAGAGAGATCCCACAGGATGAAGGGGGATGGGGAAGAGAGATCCCACAGGATGAAGGCGGATGAGGAAGCGAGATCTCGCGGGAGGAAGGCAGATGGGGAAGATAGAACCTGCAGGAGGTAGGCGGATGGGGAAGAGAGATCCTGCGGGAGGAAGGCAGATGGGGAAGAGAGATCCAGCAGGAGGAAGGCGGATCGGGAAGCGAGATCCTGCGGGAGGAAGGCAGATGGGGAAGAGAGATCCAGCAGGAGGAAGGCGGATGGGGAAGAGAGATCCCAGAGGATGAAGGGGGTTGGGGAAGAGAGATCCCACAGGATGAAGGGGGATGGGGAAGAGAGATCCCACATGAGGAAGGGGGAGGAGAAGAGAGATCCCACAGGATGAAGGGGGATGGGGAAGCGAGATCCCACAGGAGGAAGGGGGATGGGGAAGACATCCAACAGGAGGAAGGGATTGGGGAAAAGATCCCACAGGAGGAAGGGGGATAGGGATGAGTTGTCTCACAGGAGGACTCGGGGGGAAACGATAATCATACAAGATGAGAGGTTACAGAAAAAGATTGTACGGGAGGGGTGAGACTGAAAAGAGGCCCAGAAGAGATGCGCTCACGGTATCTGGTAGTGAGAAAAGTCACACACGGGGAAGGGCAGGGAGGACAATCTCACAATGGTATTTATCTCCTTCTCACTGGGAAGCGGGTGTGAATCTCTGACCCACCTGCTGCAGTCAGTGTCGGTAACAGTGAACCATAGAAACATAGAAAATAGGTGCAGGAGTAGGCCATTCGGCCCTTCGAGCCTGCACCACCATTTATTATGATCATGGCTGATCATCCAACTCAGAACACCGCCCCAGCCTTCCCTCCATACCCCCTGACCCCCGTAGCCACAAGGGCCATATCTAACTCCCTCTTAAATATAGCCAATGAACTGGCCTCAACTGTTTCCTGTGGCAGAGAATTCCACAGATTCACCACTCTCTGTGTGAAGAAGTTTTTCCTAATCTCGGTCCTAAAAGGCTTCCCCTCTATCCTCAAACTGTGACCCCTCGTTCTGGACTTCCCCAACATCGGGAACAATCTTCCTGCATCTAGCCTGTCCAATCCCTTTAGGATCTTATATGTTTCAATCAGATCCCCCCTCAATCTTCTAAATTCCAACGAGTACAAGCCCAGTTCATCCATTCTTTCTTCATATGAAAGTCCTGCCATCCCAGGAATCAATCTGGTGAACCTTCTTTGTACTCCCTCTATGGCAAGGATGTCTTTCCTCAGATTAGGGGACCAAAACTGCACACAATACTCCAGGTGCGGTCTCACCAAGGCCTTGTACAACTGAGAAGGAACATTGTCAATGGACGTGTCACAGTCAGTGAGAAACACGGCCATTCCTGTGATTTACTACCATTAAACCAATGGCCGTTGTTCACTGATCTGATGAAGTCTCCAACATCCCTTCACAAGGAACTACAGAACCCTCCTGTCCTTGGGGAATTACTGACCGATCCCCTGGTCACTTGTCACAATTCTTCACAATCTGATTCACTACAGTTTTACCCAAATTCCTTTACAGGATATCCCCGGGATGTGGATTCAGGAATTGTGCTACTGCAGTTACAAACTCTTGGATGGTGAGGTGTGGGAAATGTGTACACCGCGCTCCGGGCAGAATCCTCTCTCTCCAAAAGCTCAGGAACTGGGAAGGCTGCAGATTGTAGTTGATCAAATCTCCACCTGTAAACACAATCTTCTTCTCGAACACTCCTCTGAAGGCCATCTGACCAACCCTGAGTAACACATCAGGGGACTGTCAATCTCACGACCATGGTTTTTCAGGATGTTGTAAATATAGTAGGAATATAGTTGGGTGATGGTCTTGGGAATTCGCTCTGGGTCCCTGACTCTTTGTGTGAAGAAGGGACTTAATGCCAGAGCGAGGATCCAGCAGTAGGAGGGGTTGCTGCCGCTACCGTCTGATCTTCAAAATACCTGATGAAATATTCCTTCCGTTCCTCACCAACAAATCCCAGGATTTCAGCCCAGACACCGATCTCCGCCTTTTCCAATCGATGTAACGCAGTGGGACGTGTGGTCACCAGCACTGAACATCCTGGGAGCAGCTTGTGCTGGATTAAACTGTACACAATGTCAGACACCTTGCACTTGAATTCAGGATCTGGGCACTGGTGCTTGGGTTCTGTATCTCTCCGACTGTCAGCAAAATCGATTCTGTGCTTGAATTCATCCAATCCATCGAATATAAACAGCAATCCCTCTGGGTTCTTCCAGACCTCTCTCAGGGCATTCCCAAAATACGGATATTGATGCAGAATCAGTTCTTTCAAGTTTATTCTGCAATTAATGGAGTTTAAATCCCAGAATTTGAAACTGAAGACAAACTGGAATTGTTGGTATATTTTCTCCGTGACCCAGTCATAAACAATCTTTTGTACCATTGTTGTTTTCCCGATCCCTGGGACTCCGGCCACTGCTGCTGAACATCCCGAAGTTGATTGTGTGAAGAATCTTTTCATTTTGTCCCAAAAACTATGTGAGTAACTATTCTCAAACAGATGAGCAATCCCGATTTTCTCCAGCTGTCCGCGGAGATGTTCCTCTCTCCACTCCTCGTGGTCTCTTCCTCTTGCCAGCAGCTCATGTTCCACCAGTCTCCGATCTCGAACAGTAGAAATGACCGTGAGCTCAGCGTATCGATCAACCAGCTGGAAAACCTTCACCTTCTCCCTCATCAGGATCGTGTTCACTCTCAGTGTTTCAGTTTGTGCCCGCAGAGTCTCGTGTTTCTGCTGAACATCATAGGATGGACAGAAATAGGTGGTCAATGCCTGATCTGATGAACACTGAACACTCACGTATTTACCCCAATAATAAGAAATTGTTAATGACACTGTTTGGGTGAAATTGGGAGATCAGAGATAAGAGCGTCTGAAGATGAACGATGGCCCCGAAACATTTCTGATCCGATTCAGGTTCGCTGTTAAAGCCTCCCCTCTCCCCTCTGTTCGTAGTTTGCAGATTCCCCGGTGTTCCAGCGAGCACCAAGTGCACACGTGATTCTGGAGAGGAGAGTGTTGTGTGGAGCGGCTGGTTTCACCGCTTTCACTGCTCAGCTTCTGCTGAACTGGGCAACACCGCAGAGGGTAACAGTGGGGGTCGGGGGGCAATTTACTTGCTCTACTGACTTTTACTTTCTCATAATGGAGCGGATACTCTCGACAATTCTTTAGGTTGAAACTGTCAGTACTGAGCCACAGAAAAGGAACATTATTTCCATTTCCTTTTCCAAGCTCAGCCAGTCACGATGTAACACACCCCGCAGTAGTCTACAGTCTCTTCTTCTCCGAGGAACTGTTACATTAACTCAGGCAATACACCCTCACCACACCTCTACAGTCTCCTCTGCTCTGAGGAGCTAGTACATGAACTCAGGCAATAAGCCCCACCACACCTCTGCGGTATCCTATGCTCCGAGGAGCTGGGACATGAACTCCGGCAACTCCCGGATGTTGCGCGGAACAGCAGAAATCTGAAGAGGATGTCAGCAGTAATACGGGACTCTATAGTCAGCAGGAGAGGTAAGCGATTCTGTGGACTCAAAAAGGAGACACCGATGCTACTTTGCCTCTCAGGAGCCAGGGTCCGAAACGTTACTGGACACGTCCATAATATCCTGAAAAGGAAAGGTCACGAGTCATGATAAATATTGGTACCAATGATATAGGAAGAGAACAGGGAAGAGGTCTGGAAAACAAAACACAGGGAGTTAGGAAGGAAGCTGAGAAGCAGGAACTCAAAGGTAGTAATGTCGGGATCACTGCCTGTGCCACCCGACAGTGGGGATAGGAATAGAATGAGGTGGCAGATAAGTGTGTGGCCGAAGAATACAGCAAGGGGCAGGGATTACAGCAGGGTCCGATATTCTTGCAGGCGAATTTACTGGAGCTGTTGGGAGTGTTTTAAACTAATATGACAGGGCGATGGAAACCAGTATGATAGAGCTGAAGATGAGCCAGCAGGTTTAAATGTGGACACAGCCAAGTGTTAAATTGTACCACAGAGGCAAAATTCGATTTTGGTTGGTACGACGTTGTGGCCATTACTGAGTTGTGGCTGAAAGAAGATCTTGTTTGGGAGTTTAACATCAAAGGATATACTTTGTTTCGAAAGGACAGGCAGGAAGACATTGGCTATGTTTTCGAGATGGAATTACACCTTCAGAAAAAGGGGACATAAAGTCAGAGGACGTTGGCTCTTTGTGGGTGGAGATAAGAAATTACAGGGGTAACAAAGTACATTATGGGAATCATATACAGGCCTCCAAATAGTCGCCAAGATGTGGGTTTGAGTTGCAAAGGGAAAAGGCATGTAATAAGGGTAATGACACATTTGTACTGACGAACTTCAATATGCAAGGGCAATGGGAAAATCAAGCATACTTAAGGTGTCGGGTCGCAGGAGAGGGGATTTATTGCGATTGTGCTTGAGCCTACTTGGGGAAAGGCTCGCTTAGATTGGGTGTTGTGTAATAACCCAGATCCTGTTTAGTGGCTCGCCGAGCTGGCTTGTTCACTTGCAGATGTTTCGTTACCCAGCTAGGCAACATCACCAGTGCAACTTCGGATGAAATGCTGGTGATCTATACTGTTCACCTTTTGTGTGTCCTGTGATTAGTCCGTGAGTGAGTGAGTGTCAATATGGAAGCAAAACTGAGTGGGAAGTTGGATGATTGGAAACCTTTTAAAATCTAACAAAAGGCAACTAAAAAAGCTATAAGAAGGGAAAAGATGAAATATGAGGTGAGACTAGACAATAATATCAAGCAGGATAAGAAATGTTTTTGTTCAGTTACATAAAAAGAAAAAATGGAGTTGAGAGTTGATATTGGTCCACTGGAAAATGATATTGGTGAGCTAGTAATGGAAGACAAAGAAATAGCAGGTGAACTTTAGAAACATAGAAACATTGAAAACCTATAGCACAATACAGGCCCTTCAGCCCACAATGCTGTGCTGAACATGTACTTACATTAGAAATTACCTAAGGTTACCCATAGCCCTCTAGTTTTCTAAGCTCCATGTATCCAGAAGTCTCTTAAAACACCCCTTCATATCCGTCTCCACTACAGTTCCATGCACTCACCACTCTGCGTAAAAAAACATCTCCTCTGTAGTTACAAGCACCTTAAATCTGTGCCCTCTCGTGCTAGCCATTTCAGCTCTGGGAAAAAGCCTCTGACTACCCACACGATCAATGCCTCTCATCATCTTATACACCCATATCAGGTCACCTCTCATCCTCCACCGCTCCAAAGAGAAAAGGCTGAGTTCACTTAACCTATTCTCATTAGGCATGCTCCCCAATCCTTGTAAATCTCCTCTGCACCCTTTCTATAGTTTCCACATCCTTCCTGTAGTGAAGTGACCAGAGCTGAGCTCAAGTGGGGTCTGACCAGGGTCCTGTATAGCTAATGCATACTTTGCATATCTCTTCACTGTGGCCCGTGAGTGACGGGAAGCAGCAGTGACTGCCATCACTATTAATGAGAACAAGATTTCTGGATGGTGTGTTGCCATGGTCGGGGAAATCTCGCATCCAGTCTGAAACATGTTTAAGGGTAGTGTGAGCAGAGGTCAAGGTTCACGTCGGCACCAATGACAGGGCAGGAAGGGTGAAGAGGTGCTGCAAAGTGAGTTCATGGATGTAGGTGATAGGTTAAAGTGCACAACATCCAGGGTTGTGTCTTCAGGATTGCCACCCATACCACATGCTAGTGAGGCCTGAAATAGGATATAATACAGTCTAACGTGTGGCTGATGAGATGGTGCATTGTGGAGTGCTGCAGATGTTTGGATGATTCCAAGGAAGATGGGACCTGGACAGACATGATCGTTTTGCATCCGAACCGGAGGGGGACTGATACCCTTGCGGGAAGGGTTGTTAACACTGCATCGGGATGGGGTGAGGTGTCAAACTTGAGCTGCAAGGGGATGAAGAACCAGAGTGGATAGTGGAGTGGTTGTGTGGGAAGGATGCTGTTAATCCAACATAAAAAGTCAGGAGTCTAAAGAAAGAACATGGTGAAACAAATGTTCCCAAATGTGTATTATTTCATTGCAAGGAGTATTGTAGGAAAGGCTGATGAGCTTAGAGCATGGATCAGCGTATTGAATTACAGTATTGCAAGCATTAATGTGATTTGATTGGAGGAGGTGCAGGACTGGCAGGTCAGTCTTCCAGGGTTCTGTTGCGTTAGACACAATTTGATTGAGTGGCAGGGATTAAAGAAGGACAAGTGACATAACTAGTTAGGGAAAATGTCCCTGCATTGCTCATACAGGACAAACTGGAAAGCTCAACCACTGAGGCCTTATGGGTGAAACTGAACAATAAGGAAGGGATGGGATTATATTACAGAGTGCCCAATAGTCAATAGGATTTGGGGGATCAAATTGTTTGAGAAATCACAGGCAACTTAGAAGGTTATGATGCTAGATGGTTGTAACTTTCCACTTATTGACCGGGACACCCATACTTTAAAGGGCTGTTTGGGATATCGTTGGTAAAATGTGTTCAAGGAAGTTCCCTTGATCAATATATTGAGGTCATAACTATAGACTGAAATACTATTAGGGTACACGACGGGGCAGGTAACAGAGGTCTGTGCAGGTAAATACTTTGGATCTAGTGATCATAATACCATTAGTTTAAAGATCATTATGGAAATGGGTAGGTCTGGTTCTAAATTGGAGAAAAGGCCAATTTTAATGGTATCAGAAAGGATCTGGTGAACGTGGATTGGAACAGGTTGTTTTCGAGCAAATCTGTGCTTGGTAAGTGTGAGGCCTTCAAAACTGCTATTTTAAGAGTACAGAGATGGAATGCATAAATGACGACCAGTACAGAGTTTGAATGTTGCTGACAGAATAAAAGGCAGGGCTAACATGTTTAGGGAACCTTGGGTTTTGACAGATATTGAGACCCTGGTGAAGGAGTGCATAGCAAGTATAGGCAGGAAAGAACAAATGAGGTACTGATAAGTATAAATAATTCAAGAGTTACTAAAGGAGGGAATCAAGAGGGCTGAAGTACGGCACGAGTTTGCTCCAGCAGATAATGAAAAGGAGAGCACCAACTCCTTCATCAAATATATTCAAAACAAAAGTATACCAAAAGGCAAAATTGGTCTTCTTGAAGTTCAGAGAGGGCATTAATGCATGAAGCTGACGTAGGTGGGGGAGATTTAAAATGGATTTTTTGCATTTATGTTTACTCAGGAGACATACAGCGTCTTTACAGTGAGGCGAAACAGCAATGCGATCATGGACCCTATACAGATGACGGAGGAGGAGGTGTTTCTGTCTTGATATAGAATATAGAATAGTACAGCACAGTACAGGCCCTTCGGCCCACAATGTTGTGCCGACCCTCAAACCCTGCCTCCCATATAAGCCCCCACCTTAGATTCCTCCATATACCTGGCTAGTAGTCTCTTAAACTTCACTAGTGTATCTGCCTCCACCACTGACTCAGGCAGTGCATTCCACGCACCAGGAAGCAACAAATCTCTCTTTATATTAATCTCTGTCTAATCTTGCTGCTAACATTGTGTTTGTCACAGAGTCCAGAGTCTGGGAACAGCTAGATGGCAGGAAGCAGATGGTGATGATGGGAGGCTGGTTATTGGAGTCCAGGCCCGCGCCTCGTGGAGTTCCCCAGGGTTACACCCATTGCTACTTGTCATCTATGTCAATAATCTGGTTGAGAATGTACAGGGTATGGGGAGTGAGTTTGCAGCAAGTAATGTCAAACAATTACTTCTTTTTGCAAGATTGTAATATAAACACCCCTCTTTCCCTCTCCACACTCAGAACAGACCAAAAGCTACTTCATAAGATGCAAGTTCTTCAAATGAGCAAACACTGAGGGAATGTGAGTGAGATTAAAGAGCTGGGATACTGACAGTACATTACCAGACCTGGAGTGATTGTAACTGGGTCTGACAGAGGCATAACTGGTATTTCTGGGCACATTCAGTCTCACCATAACTATTCCCTACCTTACTCTGTACAGATATGTAATGTCTAAAGGACCAGTGTTTGAGTAAATGAGACTCACCAAACTTGCTCCGGACTGAATCAATGGAAACCCTGAGTCAGAAGGGTTCTCTCCAGTTGGTGCTCTCAGTCCTCGGGCTGGGTCACTTGCTGCTGTTCCCTCATCTTCAGTCGTGGTTCTCTTCCAGTTGTGAGCTTTTCTTCCAATAAATCTCTCACCGCAGGTCTAACTTTAACATGAAAGATAATGAAGCACGTTAACAATACAAAGGAGAACAAAATATTTCTGCTCACTGAAATCTAAACATTGAAGACAAATATAATGATCTCTGTGAACAAATCTGTAATTGTCCCTGACACGTCACAGAACCTGATAAGGGATAGGAAGGAGTCATCGTTCAGTCATGGTCAGATATAAGATGCAGGAACAGAATTAGGTGATTCGATCCATGGAGTCTGCTCCATCACTCAACCACGGCTGAGATTTATTCCAACACCATATTCTCGCCTTCCTCCTGTAACCCTGAAGCTACTTACCAATCATGAATATGATTCTTCTCACCTCAGTCCAATGCCATTTTTGAAATTGTGACTCTTGGTTCTTGAGACTCCAACAGAGAAACATCCTCTTCCTAAATATACCCAAATGACAGCCTCAGCCACCCTCTGTGGCAACAAATTCCACAGATCAGCCATCTTTTGGCTGAAGAGATTGTTCTCATCTCAGTTTTAAAGGGAAGCGTCTTTATTCTGAGACTGTGCTGTCAGATCACTGACTCTCCGTCTAATGGAAACATCCTCTCCATGTCCACTGTATCCAGGCTTCTCAGCATTCAGTAGGTTTACTTAACCACCTCCCCTTTCACCACCCCGTCTGAACTCCAGTGAGCACAGCCCCATAACCATCAAATGCTCCTCACACGTAAAGCTGATCATTCCTGAGATTATTCATGTGAACCTTGTTGGCAACAACTGCACTGAACACATTCCCAAGTACAACAGACAATCAGAAAATTTAAACCATTCCAGAGTGAATTTAATAAAAAGCAACTGGAATCACCAGAGTCGCTCAACAGGAAAGGAACTGCTGTGGGGAGATCAACAAATTTAACGATTCAGGTTCACAATCTTCTGTCAGAATGGACTCAAAATTTTCCATTTTTAGTGCAGATCTCCAGCAACTTGAGTCTCTGTTTGATTTCCACTGTCTGACAGACAGGTGACAGCGTGGAGGAATTTCCAAACACAGTTCGAACACTGAACCCCCCCAGATCTATTTCTGCTGGTGCAAACACAGAACAGCCCATTTAATCACAGCCTCTCCTTGTGAGGGATGAATACAAACTCATTCTCTCCTCAGATTAACAGCATTGCTTCCAGAGGAACTCCAGAAACAAACATTTGATCCCAGACCAGAAATACTGGCTCAACACCTCACAAACCCGGGCAGCTTGATCCCCGGGTCCATTTTACTTGGATCTAAACAGGAGTGCAGTGCTGCCGGAGCTCACCGGGGCACCACTCCGGCACCTCGGTAAAAAAACGTCAAAATGAACAAGCGGGGAATTTAACAGCGGCCGCATATTAAATAGGGGGAATTTTACAGAAGTGGGGGTTGGGGATAGGTGGTGGTGATTGGTGGGGAAAATACCACTAACAACATTAGGATAGGATATTTGATCGTTTTTGGTGAAATCCTGGATCTGTGACTGTTTTTTATTTAGGTATTTGTGAAATTTGTCCTCGCTTGACCCGTTGTTTTCCCAGCATGCCCTGCTGTAGCCTCCCTCCATTTCACAGATCCTCCGTCTCTCTCCAGCCGAGGGACGACTGGACACAAGTGTGAGTGTTTTTCTGCTCTTTCCAACGGGTACCATTGGATTCCAGGTAGCAGCTGTATTAAGCAAGGAATGAACATCGAAACCCAGGTTAAAAGTCCAAAATAATGAAAGAAAAATTCACTGCTCGCTTATCTTCGGCCTGATTTTGATGAAGAATTCAAGGTAATCATCCAAAATCTTCTTCTACACCTGGATAAAGTGAATTTAGTTTTTTTCACAAGGCAAATGGGGAAAAAAAATTTCTAGGCTATAAGCTAGTTTTACATCATTTCAACTGTCATTAATAGCGCATCAACCCCTTGGCCGAGCTCCACCAACTGTAGTTGATTGGAAAGAGGCTGTTTGTCTCTTTGTGTTGACAGGAAAAAGAGTAACTTAGGGAGGCAATGAACGAGACGAAACGCATTTCCAAACCTCCCAAATGGTTGCCCTCCTCCCCTATTAACATTTATCACTTCCAAATACGATATTTTTTATTCGTATAGATACGACAATAATTTATGTAAAGATTCAAGCTTCTTTAACTTTTTATACATTTAAAGACTAAACAGAATCTGTATAGGTCTAACCATGTAGTACTCGACGTGTGAGGATATTGTGAGTATCGACACTCACAGATACACTTCCTGTCCAAACATTTCTGTGAGAGAAACGGTACGAGGCAGAGTTGCCAACCTTCCACTTTTGATACTAATATTCAGCAATATTCGTGGCTTCAGCAAAACTTCATTAGACGTTTTTTTTTCATACTTGATTACTTGGTTCCAATGTAGATATCTAAAAGTGTAAAAAACTTACTTGCTTTATTTCTGTTATTTTTATACCTGCTTAGGAACACTGCTAAGCGCTGTGGGCCCTGCTGTCTGCTCTGACTCAGTCGTATTAGTAAAGCTACATCTGTGGTGGTCCGTGGATTACTCACTAATACAAAAGTAAATTTTTCTCACTAACAACCCTGTGGCTTCTAAGCAAACAATGTTAACTTCTTTCTTCCGTAAACAAGCTGAGGAGTGTAACAAGAATAACATACAAGTCATTGATAACAGTAAAACTAACAAAAGCTGTGTTTCGCCTGCATCTAATTCAAATTTTCTAACCGGCTCCAAATGAAGTTCTGAAAGTAATGGTCCTTCGAAGTCAGGCTTGTATCCCTGTTCAGATGTTTGATAGGCTATAATCTTGTTAATGTCTTAACTGTCACTATATTTCTGTGTACATCAGTCACTGAAAGCAAGCATGCAAGTACAGCAGGCAGTGAAGAAAGCTAATGGCATGTTGGCCTTCATAACAAGGGGAATTGAGTATAAGAGCAAAGAGGTCCTTCTGCAGCTGTACAGGGCCCTGGTGAGACCACACCTGCAGTACTGTGTGCAGTTTTGGTCTCTAAATTTGAGGAAGGACATTCTTGCTATTGAGGGAGTGCAGCGTAGGTTCACAAGGTTAATTCCCGGGATGGCGGGACTGTCATATGTCGAAAGATTGGAGCGACTGGGCCTGTATACTCTGGAATTTAGAAGCCTGAGAGGGGATCTAATTGAAACATCTATAATTATTAAGGGATTGGACATGCTGGAGGCAGGAAACATGTTCCTGCTGATGGGTGAGTCCAGAACCAGAGGCCACAGTTTAAGAATAAGGAGCAGGCCATTTAGAACGGAGTTGAGGAAAAACTTTTTCACCCAGAGAGTGGTGGATGTATGGAATGCTCTGCCCCAAAGGCTGTGGAGGCCAAGTCTCTGGATGCTTTCAAGAAAGAGATGGATAGAGCTCTTAAAGACAGCAGAATCAAAGGTTATGGGGTTAAGGCAGGAACTGGATACTGATTGTGGATGATCAGCCATGATCACAGTGAATGGTGGTGCTGGCTCGAAGGGCCGAATGGCCTACTCCTGCACCTATTGTCTATTGAGCTGTGGAATTCATATATTTCTTTCATCTTGGTTTAGTGCTTGACATTATAAGAAGCCCTATTCATTTATATATGCCACACCCAATTTGTATACCTGCTCATTACATGAATGGGGGAAGGAAGTTACCCAGTGCATGAAATGAGCTGGTAGACTGATTAGGTGTGACATCGAGGTTCTTAGCCTAAGGTGGAAGAAGTCAATTTTGAAAACCTGTCAATTTTCAATGATCTGACACAGAAATACCACAACAGTTATTAGCTTCAAACTTTCTGCATGATCACTCACAGAGCGGAACTACACGTACATGTAACGACAGCTGTAAACTTCAGGCCTTCTGACTTAGGCCACGAACTTATCAATCACCCCTCGTCCAGCTCCGGCACCCAAAAAACTGGCACTGCACCCCTGCTCCAGCCGTCAGGCAGAGCTCGGGCCCGGGACTTTCCGAATTTAAGCGGCCCAGATTCACACAAACTCGGGGATGTTTCCACTCACCGCCGCCCCGAATCGGAGAACCACCAGCGGCAGCTGCATTCGGCACCGCGCATGCGTTAGCAGGATGTTCGCGGCAGCGCCACCAGTGTCCGGAGGTCCATGCAGCGCCACCAGTGTCCGGAGGTCCATGCAGCGCCACCAGTGTCCGGAGGTCCGTGCAGCGCCACCAGTGGCCGGAGGTCCATGCAGCGCCGCCAGTGGCCGGAAGGCCGGAGCGATAACAGGGAGGTAAATCACGAACACGACAAAGTCTGCAGATCAAAGTTGCTGGTGAACGCAGCAGGCCAGGCAGCATCTCTAGGAAGAGGTACAGTCAACGTTCCAGGCCGAGACCCTTCGTCAGGACGTCGACTTCCTAGAGATGCTGCCCGGCCTGCTGCGTTCACCAGCAACTTTGGTGTGTGTTGCTTGAATTTCCAGCATCTGCAGAATTCCTTGTGTTTAAAGTCTGCAGATGCTGGAAATCCAAAGCAACACAAACAAAATGCTGGCGGAACTGAGCAGGCCGGGCAGCATTTATCGAAAAGAGTCAACAGTCGACGTTTCCAGTTGAACCCTCCTTCAGGACTGAGATGAAATGACGGAAATACCTGAATAAAATCGGTCCGGATGAGGAAATGTCTCGCTGGAAGGTGATAGGTGAAGCCAGGTAGGTGGGAAAGCTGAAAAGCTGAAGAAAATAGAATCTAATAGGAGAGGAGAGTGGAGAATAGGAGAAAGGGATGGAGCAGTGGACCCAGAGAGAAGTGACCAACAGGTGAGTGGACGTGGAAAGTCAGAGAGGAAGAGAGGGAGTGGGAGGGAGGGGTGAGGGAGAGATTTGTTCACCGGAAGGAGAAATCGATATTCATGCCATCGGGTTGGGGGGCGAGGGGTACCCAGAAGGAATATAAGGTCCTGATCCTCGACCCTGAGGTGGCTTCATCTTAGCACAAGAGGAGGCGATGGGTTGACACGTCGGAACGGGAATGGGAATCGGAATGGGAATGAAAATGTTTGGACACCGGGAAGTCCTGCTAGGAGCGGATAGTTCAAAGGTTAATTTATTATCAAGCAGGTATCCGTAAACAACTCTTGAGTTTCTTTTCTTCTCCAGAGAGCCACGAAACAAAGAAAGAACATGAAAGTCGTTCAGAGAGAAAAATCAAACTCCCAGCCCACCCCCCGCATCAAAAAGAACGGCATCCCGATCATCAACCCCCAAAACCCACCCCTCCCGCACAAAAGGAAACACTAACATCGGACCCCCCACCAATAAAAACAACCCGACCCCGCACAACTGCGGAGGATCTGGTGTCACCAGTGTCGAGGCGGCCGCATCCGGAGCAGCGGACACAACGGGCGACCCCGGAAGGTTCACAGGTGAAGTGTCGCCTCACCTGGAAGGATGTTTGGACAACGGAGAGAGTTCGGCCGTCCGGCCCTTTCACTGTGACACCCCGAACTCCACATCAAATCCGTCCACACCAATCTGGGTGAACTTTAATGACCAATAAATATAATTGCTCTCAGTGATCAGCTGTCTGAGTGATCCCCTGACTCTGAGAGGAAGGGGTGTCTATGGTTCACATGGTCAGGGTGTTGAGTTTACCAGGAGACAGAGACTGCAGGGACGAGAGGTTTTCTGTTGACTAATACACTGTGTGTGGACCCCGCTGGCAATTCTGGTGTTGTGACCCGAATCGAGACAAACACCAGGCTGCCCACGCCACCAACAACACGGCACAGCCGGACACATAACAGGGGACTTTCCATCTCACAACACTGGATTCAGTGATGAAACCCGTGATTAATGTTGTTGTCCCACCGAAATCATTAGAAACGTCCATTCAGGTGTTTTTAAATACGAGCGCTCCCCCACAGGTGACGTCACACAGGTGCACGCACGCGCCTGACGTCACACATGGGCTCCCCCACACCGGGATCTGCCCTCACGTGCGCCGTGTCTTACGTCACCCGCGCGCTGGAGAGCTCGAGCTTTGTCGGTTTAACGGCTGGGCTACTAATCACGTGACCAGCCCCTCCCCCACCGCTGTCAACAGAGGATTCACGCGCTGCTCTATTCCCATTGGTGCGAAGCGATGTCAATCACTGGTTACAACCAATAGCGGAGGCGGACCAGCTGAGAGGGCGTTACCCCGCTGAATCAACCTGGCATTGCTCTCTCCGTCAAAGCGGAACAAATCCCAAAGTAAATGTCCGCTTTCTGATTTATTTCCATTTCCCTCCGAGGGAACAAAATCTTTTGCATCAGCTGTTGAGAAAATCACCTTTGTTCTGCCCCCATGTGAGATGAGGAGAGGTGAGGTACACCCCAGGTGCGGGACACGGGAAACTGGGTGAGAGTCGGGAAGGGGAATGAGGTGAAATGGCCATCGCAGAGTAATCTTGTGTCCGTCCCGCACAACAACAGGTGGACCCACTTTAGACACTGTCGGGGGGATCACTGACAGAGGAAAGTCAAAGGGGTGAGAGGGGACTAATATCCCAGTGGTGAGGCTCGCTAGTGCGAGTGTGGGGAGAGGGTGATGTGGTTCAAATAAGTTGTAGGGGGAATGGGAGCCAGAATGACAGAACAGATAGTGGGGAGGGTGAATTGACTTTATTACATACATCCTTCATATACATGAGGAGTAGAAATATTTACATTATGTCTCTGTCTAAATGTGCAATGTGTAATTTATAGTCATTTATAATAAATAGTTTGTACACAGGACAGTCAATATAACATAGAAATGCAATTGTATCAGCATGAATTAATCAGTCTGACGGCCTGGTGGAAGATGATGTCCCGGAGCCTGTTGGTCCTTTTGCTGTGGTACCGTTTCCTGGATGGGAGCAGCAGGAACAGTTTGTGGTTGTGGTGATTTGGGTCCCCAATATCCTTTGGGCCCTTTTTACCCCCCTGTCTCTGTAAATGTCCTGAATAGTGGGAAGTTCACATCTACAGATGTGCTGGGCTGTCCGCACCACTCTCTGCAGGTTCCTGCGATTAAGGGAAGTACAGTTCCCATACCAGGCAGTGATGCAGCCAGTCAGGATGCTCTCAATTGTGTCCCTGTAGAAAGTTCTTAGGATTTTGGGCCCCATCCCGAACTTCTTCAGCCGTCTGAGGTGAAAGAGGTGCTGGTGTGCTTTTTTCACAACACAGCCAGTGTGTACAGACCATGTGAGATCCTCGGTGATGTTTATGCTGAGGTACTTAAAGCTGTTCACCCTCTCAACCCCAGATCCAATTGATGTCAATAGGGGTTAGCCTGTCTCCATTCCTCCTGTCATCCACAATCAGCTCCTTTGTTTTTGTGACAACGAGGGAGAGTTTGTTTTCTTGACACCAGTCGGATGTTGTTCAGACCTCAGACAGAGTCAGCAATCAAATGGTTGAGCATGGTGCGATGAATGTGCATCGTAGGAAAGCCAGATGAGCTCAGGACAGGGAATTATAACCATATAACCATGTAGCAATTACAGCATGGAAACAGGCCGTCTCGGCTCTTCTAGTCCACGGATATTGAGGCCACGGATATTTTGTTCCTCCAAATGCCTCAGACTGTTTGGTGCTACCAAGACCCGTTAATGACTACAATATTATAATTCCACACACTGAGCTCATCGGACTGTTTTTTAGTCATCTTCTGTTGGTTTCTAAAAGCTTCCCAATAGTGTTTGCTCTTTTGTTTGCCCTCTCTTTGGCTTTTATGTTGGCCTTGGCTTCTCATTTCAGCCACAGTTGTGTCCTCCTGCCTTTCCAATGTTTCCACTTCTTTGGGATGTATCGATCACTCAGCTCCCGAATTGCTCCCAGAAACTCCAGCCATTGCTGCTCCATTGTCACTCCCACCTTTTCCCTTCCAAACAAGTTTGGCCATCTTCTCTGTCATAGAAACATGGAGAAGTTCAATACAGAAACAGGGTATTTGGCCCTTCTAGTCAATGCCAAAAACATTTAACCTGTCTAATGCAACTATCTGCACTGGGACCATCGCCCTCCATACCCCTACCATTCAGGTACCTGTCGAACTTCTTTTAAATGGTGAAACTGAGCTCATATTCACCAGTTGTGCTGGTATCTCATTCCACACTCTCACGACCATTTCAGTAAAGAACTTTTCCAAATGTTCCCGTTAAATTTTCACCTTCCCCACTTACCCATGACTTCTGGTTGTCATCCCATCCAACCTCGGTGGAAAAAGCTGCTAGCATTTACCCTATCTATACCCTCATAATTTTGTATACTAACAAATCCTCAAAGCAATGTATACTTTCTTTGTTTATATTAGGAACCTTGTTTAGGTGTATAAGATGATGAGGGGCATTGAGCCAGAGGTTTTTCCCAGGGCTGAAATGGCTAACATGAGGCGCATAGTTTTAAGGTGCTTGGAAATAGATACCAAGCGGATGTCAGTGGTAAGTTTTTTTACACAGAGAGTGGTGGGTGTGTGGAATGCACTGCCAGCGGCGGTTGTCGAGGCAGGTACAATAGGGTCTTTTAACAGCCTCTTAGATAGGTACATGGAGCTTAGAAAAATAGTGGTCTATGCTCTAGGGAAGTTCTAGGCAGTTTCTAGAGTAAGTTACATGCTTGGCACAACATTGTGGGCTGAATGGCCTGGAATATGCTGTAGATTTCTGTGTTCTGTGTTCTATGTTGAACAGCAAAATAACTTCTCTTATTAAATCTGTACAGGGTCCACGATTTTAATGCCACTTTTCCATACTCCCATACAATCTTTGTCCATCTCCTGAGTAAATAGAGATGATAAAAATACTTAAGATCTCCCCCATCCACATATGGATTGCCATTCCGGTCTTCCAGAGGAACAACATTGTGCCTTGCAATCCTCTTGCTCTTAATCTATCTCTAGAAACCCTGAGGATTATCCTTCATCTTTTCTGCGAGTGCAGCCTCGTGCCTTCTTTTAGCCATCCTGATTTATTTCTTATGTGTTCTCCTGCATTTCTTATACTCCATGAGAACCTGCCTGCTTATCCCTGTTATGCAACTCCATTTTGTGCTTTACCAAGGTCTCGATATCTCTTGAAAACCAAGGTTCCCTACAGTTTCTATCTTTACCTTTTATTCTGACAAGCAGATACCCACTTCGTATTTTGAAAACTTTGCTTTGAAGGCCTCCCATTTACCAAACACACTTTTTCCATAAAGCAGCCTGTCCCAGTCCACAGTTGCCAGATCCTAGTATCTTAATTCCAGGTGTTGATCCATGCCCTGAACACATCTGCCTTTCCTACGCTGCTCCTTGTATTGAAATATACAGGATTGAGCATATTTACTGCACCATGCTCAACGTTTCTCATTCCTGAATTTGTCTGAGGACTGAACAACATCTGTCTCCACAACCCCTCCACTATCTGTTCTGTTATTCAGGCTCCCATTCCCCCTGCAACTTTAGTTTAACACCCCCCCACCCCCACCTCCCACCATGCAGCTCTATCACCCCTTTGGCTTTCCTCCCCCGGATCAATAAAAAGGAGGTGCATACCAGGTACAGGCAGATAGGAGCAAATGGGGTACTTATGAGATACAGGAAATTCAGGTGAACACTTATGAAAGAAATAAAAGAAGACATCAGGTTGCCTCAGCAGACAAGGTGAAGAAGAATGCTCATGGATTCTGCAGGTATGTTGAGTGTGAAAAGATTGCAAGGGAAAAATTAATACTCTGCAAGATCAGAATGGTAATCCATATGAGGAGACAAAATAGATGTGGGAGATTTTTTGCTCAGGAGATGGACACAGAGTCTATAGAAGTGAGGCAAAGCAGCATCAACTTCATGGACCCTGTACAGATTACAGAGGTGGAGGTGTTTACTGTCTGAAGGCAAATTAGCGTGGATCAATCCCCAGGGCCTGACAAGTTGTTCCCTAGGACCCTGCGGCCGACAACTGCAGAAATTGTCGGGGCACAAGGACAGATATTTAAATCATCCTGAGTGACAGGTGAGATATTGGAGGATTGGAGAACAGCCAATGTTGTTCCAGTGTTCAAGGAAGGCTCTAAAAATAAAATAGGAAATTATACGTGGGTGAGCCTGACATCAGTAGTGGGAAAGTTATTGGAAGGTGTGTGCCAGTAGAAAGTTCTCTGGATTTGGGGCCCCATTCCAAGCTTCTGGTGAAAGAGGTACTGTTGTGCATTTTTCACAACACAGCCGGTATGTACAGACCATGTGAGATCCTCGGTGATGTTTATGCCGAGGAACTTAAAGCTGTTCACCCTCTCAACCCCAGATCCATTGATGTCAATAGGGGTTAGCCTGTCTCCATTCCTCCTGCCGTCCACAATCAGCTCCTTTGTTTTTGTGACAATGAGGGAGAGTTTGTTTCCTTGACACCAGTCAGATGTTGTTCAGACCTCAGACAGAGTCAGCAATCAAATGGTTGAGCATGGGGCGATGAATGTGCTGAGCTGTGTATATCACAATGCACGAAGCATAGTAGGAAAGCCAGATGAGCTCAGGACAGGGAATTATGATATTGTAGCCATTATTGGGACTTGGTTGCACCCAGCAGTCTAAGGGATATTGAGGAACAAATTTGTAGAGAGATTGCAGACCATGCCAAGAAACAAAGGTTGATTCAGTAAGTGATTTTAACTTTCCATATATTGACTGGGACTCCCATACTGTAAAAGGACTAGATGGGGTATAGTTTGTCAAATGTGCCCTTAATCAGTACGTAGAATTCCTGACGTAGAAGTGTGCAATGAGCTGATGATCCAGGGCTGGTGACAGAAATTAGTGATCATAATGCTATGAAATTCAAAGTAAATATGGAAAAATAGTGGTCTGGACCATGGGTTGAGATTCTAACTTGGAGAGAGGTCAATTTTAATGGTTTCAGAAAGGATCTGACAAGTGTGGTTTGGGACAGGCTGTTTTCTGGCAAAGGAGTACTTGGTAAGTGGGAGGCCTTCAGAAGTGAAATTTTGATGGTGCAGAGATTGTACGTGCCTGCAAAATAAAAGTTGAAAGGTAACTGGTGCAGGGAACCTTGGTTTTCAAGAGATACTGAGGCCCCAGATATTTTGTTCCTCTAAATGCCTCAGACCGTTGGGTGCAACCAAGACTGTTAAATGACTACAATATCATAATTCCACCCCCGAGGTCATTCAACTTTTTTTTAGTCGTTTTCTGTTGGTTTCTAAAAGCTTCCCAATATTTTTTGCTCTTTTGTTTGCCCTCTCCTTGGCTTTTATCTTGGCTTTGGCTTCTCATTTCAGCCACAGTTGTGTCCTCCTGTCTTTCCAATGTTTCCACTTCTTTGGGATGTATCTATCACTCAGCTCCCGAATTGCTCCCAGAAACTCCAGCCATTGCTGCTCCGTTGTCACTCCCAACTTTTCCCTTCCAAACAAGTTTGGCCATCTTATCTGTGATAGAAACATTGAGAAGTTCAGTATGAAAACAGGATATTTGGCCCATCTAATCAACACTGAAAGAAACATTTAATCTGTCTAATGAAACTACCAGTAACGGGACCATTGCCCTCCATACCCCTACCATCCAGGCTCCCATCCAAACTTCTTTTAAATGGTGAAACTGAGCTGATATTCACCACTTGTGCATTCCATACTCTCATGACCATTTCAGTAAAGAACTTTTCCAAATGTTTCCAATAAATTTTTTCCTTCCCCACTTACCCATGTCCTCTGGTTGTTATCCCACCCAACCTCAGTGGAAAAAGCTGCTCGCATTTACTTTATCTATACCCTCAAAATTTAGTATACTTCTACCAAATCCTCAAAGCAATGTATAATTTCTTGTTTATGTTTGGAGACTTTTTTGATGTATAAGATGATGAGGGCATTGATCGTGTGGATCGCCAGAGGTTTATTCCCAGGGCTGAAATGGCTAACACGAGGGGACATAGTTTTAAGGTGCTTGGAAATAGATACCGAGGGGAAGTCAGGGGTAAGTTTTTTACACAGAGAGTGGTGGGTGCGTGGAATGCACTGCTGGCTATTTGTGTGAGAGTGTTACTGTGGGGCCAGGAACCCATGCAGCTCAGTGGGAACAGGGAATAATACCAATGGAGAGAGTCAAACTGAGCCAGGTCACAGATTGGAGATGGCAGAAATGCTCCATTCTTATAGAGACAGGAATAGCATCAGAGAATTTGATGGTCATTCCAGATACCAGTACTGTGTCTTGCTAGAAGATGATTTTGTTCTCCTATTTGGGTTGAACTTCACTGTAACAGTGTGATGCCAGATCACACTTTGACAACTCAAGTGATCTAATCTGAAAGGTTGTCCAACACCGTTTGATGGATTTTGTAAATCTTTTTTTTACAGGTTAAAAATGACAAGGAATTTGTCTACTGGAATCTCGAACACAACACGCCAGTTTTGCTGTCTTTGTCCAGATATTTAAGAAGTAGAGCAAGGGATTCACTCAATCATTCTTCCTGCTCAGACTGTAGGGAGGAATTCTCTCAATCATCAGACGGACTGGCATTCCCGTCAATTTACACAGGGAGGAACCCATTCATCTGATCAGATAGAGGGAATGGATTCAGTCAGTCTTCTGAACTGAAGGTACATTAGCAAATTCACACTGGACAAGGCCATTCACCTGTTCTGTGTGTGAGAAGGGATTCAGTTGGTCTTTCCACCTGTGGACACACCAGTCAGTTCACACTGGGCGGAGGCTGGTCATCTGCTGAATTTGTGGGTAAGAATTCACTCGATCATCTGACCTAATGGCTCACCAGTCAGTTCATACTGGGGAGTGGCGATTCATCTGCTCAGACTGTGGGAAGGGATTCACTTGGTCATCCCAACTGAAGGTACATCAGCGAGTTCACACCAGGGAGCGGCCGTTACCCTGCTCGAACTGCGGGAAGGGATTCACTTGCTCATCTAAACTCAAGGTACATCAGCGAGTTCACAATGGGGAGAGGCCATTCACCTGCTCAGACTGTGGGAAGAGATTCACTCAGTCAGCCCACCTACTGTTACACAAGACAGTTCACACTAGAGAGAGGCCGTTCCTCTGCTCAGACTGTGGGAAGGGATTCTCTCGGTCATCCACCCTAATGGCACACCAGCGAATTCACACCGGGGACCGGCCCTTCATCTGCTCGGATTGTGGGAAGGGATTCACTTTGTCATCTCTGTTACTGAGACACCAGTCAGTTCACACCGGGGAGTGGCCATTCACCTGCTCAGTCTGTGGGAAGGGATTCACTTGCTCATCCCAACTAAAGGTACATCAGCGAGTTCACACTGGGGAGAGGCCGTTCACTTGCTCAGTGTGTGGTAAGGGATTCACTCAGTCATCTCAGCTGCAGAGACACCAGCGAGTTCACACTGGGTAGAGGCTGATCAGCTGCTCAGACTTTGGGAAGAGATTCTCTCAGCCAAATCAACCAAATTTGCATCATTGAGTTCACACTGGGAAGAGGCCGCTCACCTGCTGTGAATGTGGTAAAGGATTCACTCAGTTATCTATCCCTATGACACACTACCAGGTTCACACTGGGGAGTTGCTGTTCACCTGCTGTGAATGTGGAAGCGATTTACTCAGTCGTCTTGCCTAACAAAACTCTCACTTCAGCTAGCAGCTTAATATAGGGTGTGGTAGCCCCCCAGCCCAGCCAAACTTAAGAAATCTCGTTTGGGTGGATGCTGTGCGATGTCTCCCCTGTTACAAATCAGTACCCTGAAATAACAAACAATACACAATATGTGATTAAACGATTGAGCTTTATAATTCTGACTTTGACTATAGGGTTCATAAAGAAAACCAAAAAAAAGAGCCCACTCTCTCCATTGGCGTCTTCTCATCCCTCCCCAGCAAAACACCACGAAAATCTCCCTTCCAGACTCACAAGAGAGAACATTTCTGTCATTGGATAGCCCAGCATTCAAAACCCTGTTATCTCTAGTTGTAACCTAAACATTTCTGCTACAGAGAAACCGTGATGTTACTATTGTGTCCACTCCTTTTCTGAAAGTTTATTTAAGTAATCTTGTAAATTGTCTGGCAGACTTTTTGTTTTTCTGTTTTCGATTTGTTTTGTCCGTGCTCCACCTGGTACTGTATTTCCTTGGTATTGTTTTATCTTCAATATATTTTGTCTTTGTAAAATTGAAAATTGTAAATAAAGTAATTTTAAAAAAGAACGCATTACCTCAGCAGTGAAACATTGCAGAGAGGCCATTACATTAGCAGTGAAACCTTACAGCATTTTACACTTATGACACACTACCGGGTTCACACTGGGGAGAAAGTTTCAATAAGCTGCATGCTCGATATTTGTCCACCACCGTTGCTGAATGCAATTTTGACAGTGACTGTTGGTGCTGAACTCTGCAATTATTGTTGCTGCTCACTACACCTAGTTCTGCACCCTGGTCACTGGGCATGGGAGGAGTTTCTTCTGCTGCACATTCACCTCTAATGGGACTGGAGTTTAATATTCTCCATCTGAGACAAATAAATCAGTTCTATTTTAAACTCTGTCTCTGGTACTTAGTGAATTTATTACACAACTAATATACAGGAGAGAGTTAACTCAGGCTGGCTGCACCCTGCCAGTGATTCAGTTCCACGACAGTCCTTTTAAATCCTCCCCTGTTCCCCTTTCGCTCTCCCTGTGATGATGGGTTCCAAACAGTCACCACTCTGTGGGTGAAGAGGTTTCCCTTGAATTTCCTGCAGACTGAAGAAGTCGAGCTGACCGCAGTTCTGTCTGAGATGTTCTTCACTCCTCTAATCTCTGGGCTGAGGAAGAATGACATTGGTAGTTAACCTCCTTGTTCACGGCTCATTTCCACATGTGGGTCATTTTCCCTGCATCTAAAGGGTTGTTAGAAAACACCACTCTCCTCTAAAAACTGAAAACAGAATGGGAAACCATTAGTTGGATGTTCAACGGAGCAGGGTCAGAAACCAATGTTTTAATACTTTGGAGCTCACACCTCCAGTTCCATCCACAATGACCCTCCGAGCCCTCGGCCACCGTCTGAACCGCCGACTTCCAGTATCTGTCACCCTGGAACCGCTATCCGCTCCTCACACGTCCGTCCTCCTCGCTCGCCTCCTGAAAAAGACGGCGAACTCCCGCTCAGCTCACACATACAACATAGCATAACAATTCTCCATTGATTTGTTCCACCCGTATCCGCAGGAGGAGGAGAACATGGCGGCACAATGCAGTGCGCAGCGGCCACTCCGGTGGATGATATCTGTAATCTGTCAAGTAGGGTGCCGTGCACAATCCTGATTTGATGGAGACAGACGTGAGAGCTCGGAGGAACATCTGGAGAAACTTCTGAAATGCCTTCTTCGCCGCCGCTGCTACCACGTGGTCCAGAATCTCCGGAGGAGAAGGCCCCGAGTTCTCAGCTTTGCTTGTTGCTCTGTGGCCGGGGTGGGGTCAAAGCGCTCGGCAGAGGATGGTGCTCGGGAGGCTGTATCAGAGGGGCTGGTCGGAGACTCGAAGATTTCAGATGGGCTCAGAGTCTGCTGTGGTCAGGTGCTTCCAATGCATTGGCAGTTGGCGCCTGGAGGTTTACGGCAGGGTGGATTTCGGCCAGGAGCCTCCCCCTCCATCACGGGGGCCTCAGCGAACGGCCACATGCACCAATCGTCCGAGTCATCATCCTCCTCTGAGTCAATGTCCCTCACAGGGGCTGGGACCGGGCCCGTCTCTCCCGGTGTGCGTTCTTCCTCCACCCTGCGTGGACGCAGAGTCCGGTACTGGGTGTAGCCGGCACCTGGGGCTCCCACTCCACCTGTACATCTCACCCCAGGGGCGACAGATGATTCCGATGGAGAATCTTGACCGGCCCCTTCCCAAACTCGGGCCGCACTCGGAAAACCAGTAAGTTGGGCAACTGACTCTCCACCACATCATCGTGGCTCTCCCTCGAGGTCGAGGATGATGGACTTCGTTCTGTTGATCTACTTATGGGCTCTCAAGTGGTTTATGAGTCCAATCTTGGCTTTGAAAGTTCTTCTGCATTCAGGACAGGTAGTTCCAGATGGCAGATCGGGCTTTGGTTGTTGCTGCCTCTCTTTCCATTTTCTTCTCTTTTCTTCTAATTCTGCACATCTGTTGGCTTCGAAAGTTGCTGTTCCTTCTCGGATGATGGCTTGCCAGAGTTTCCTGTCCTTGGCATTGGCTTCCCAATTGTTGATGTCGATGTTACATTTCTTCATGGTGGCTTTTAAGATGTCTTTGAATCTCTTCTGTTGTCCGCCTCTTTTACGTTTACGATTTGTTTTGGCAGCTGTTTGTCTTTCATCCGAACAGCATGACCGCTCCATCTTAGTTGGTTCCTGAGGACGTCGGCTTCAATGCTTGTTGTCTTTGCTTCATTGGTTCTTCTATCTTCCCAGCTGATATTTAAGATGTTTCGAAGACAGCGTTGATGGAACTTTACAAGTGCCTTCAGATGTCGTCGGTATGTTGTCCAGGTTTCGGATGCATACAGCAGCATTGGGATTACCACTGCTTTGTACACTAACATCTTGGTATCTGTTCGGATGTCACCTATGGGTAAATTGGGCAACTGACTCTCCACCAGACAGGGCGTGCCCGACCGGCGATCAGCCAGCTTGTGCTTCCCAGGAAATCCCAAATTCCTTACGAGGACTCGGTCTGCCGGCAGGAGTTGGGAGAACTTCACTTTCTGGTCACACCTCTTCTTATTTCCCCGATTCTGCTTGGCAGCCGCCTCCCCAGACAACTCATAAGCCTTTGCAGCTCCCTCTTCATATCAGACACATACTTCAAGTGAGACTTCGGTGAAACTTCACCCACGGCAGTCCCGAGACAGAGGTCAATGGTACTGAGAGCCCTACCTTTGTAACCCAAAGGTGAATGTCGAGAGAAGGCAATTACATTGTTTTCCTCGATGATAAACAGGATAAAAATAGCTGCATGTTTTATCTCTGTCGTTCCCAGATCCACACACGAAGTATCTCCTACAGTGATCTTCACGGAATATCCTTTCGACATGTGGTTACCACAACACCACACCCGAATTCAGCTACAGGTAATCCCAAAGTGGTGACCACAGGACACTCAACCAGAATCCACTTATGCATCATCACCAAAAGGTAGCTTATCACAGGGGTAGTGTGTTCAGGGGGAACTACCACCCAGGCAAGGGTAACACACACAGGTAGATTCCACAGGGTTGCCCCAGTCACACAACGTGAAAGCCACTTGTCCAGTTCCACGACATACGAAGTAACTCCAGCAGTGATTTACCACAGGGATACCGTCTTCCAGTGGACTACCACGCCCAGGCAAGGGTAAAACAGAAGTGGTATTCACAAACGTATTCCCCAACCAGAAAGACCCACTCCAGTGGATCAAACTATGTGACAATCACACATTCCTATTCGCTGGAATCAATAACCAAACCCACCCTTGTGGGCTGTTGGGAGAGTCCAAACAGTGACCCCTTGTCACTCGGTTCTTTGTTTCAAACCTTCCTCCCCACTTCTCTGCAACGGCTTCCACCCACTGCCACTGTGTGTCTGCTTGTGAGAGTCACTTATCAATACCCTGGATCGAAACTCAACCCAAATTTCAAACAAATCATTTGTTCCATTCCCCAAGACCTTTGATTCCGTATGTTCCCATGACAACATCCGCAGATGGTCTCTCCTGGTCAAAATAACACTCCACTTTGTTTTGAGAGATCTCCAAGCCCTGTCTCTCAAAACCACAAACTTGAAAAAACAACCCCGTTGTTTATTTTCAAATTCCAAAACTCAATTTAACAGAATAACATCCACTTTCTCATCAAACCACTGTTCCCTCAGCAAGACCAAGGGTCCTGAAACCAATCCAGACTTCACAAAAGGACTGAATTCCCTTCCAACCAAATCAGACATTTCAAGTTTTAACTGAGCTTCAACACAATGCTCAGCATCCTGCGGGTTTACAGATGCTTCAACAACCTGAACCCAGGCAACTGGGACTGCCTCCTCTTCCAGGCTTTCATCACTAGTCCCAGTTTCCACTTCTAGTTTACCCTGGTCATCCCAGCTACTCTCTTGGAAGCTCTCATCCGAGGTAAACTTCACCTTGTGGGTCAAAACAAGCTCATCTGCTAATCTAGCAGCCTCCTGCAAAATGGCAACATCCTTTTCATCCAGGTACGTCTTCATCTCATCAGGGTCGCACCTTTTAAATTCTTCGATCAAAACCAACTCTTTCAAGTTGTGAACATCCCCATTTACCCCATCGGAGGTGCACCAACGATTGAAGTACACAGACTTCTCACTGGCAAATTCCACATACGTTTGGTTCCCAGATTTCCTCAAATCTCTAAACTTTTGTCTGTAAGTGTCCGGAACCAACTCATAAGGCTTGAGCACAGCCTCTTTCACTGAGTCATAATCAGCTGCCTCTTCAAGTGTTAGGGCAGACTACCCTTGCTGGGCTTTCCCCTGAATTACACTTTGTAACACAACAGCCCAGCTGTCTTTCGGCCACCTTCGATTCTGAGCCACTTTTTCAAAATGCAAGAAGGACTCATCAACTTCTGCTTCATCAAATGGAGGTACCAACTTAACTTCTCGACTGGCACTAAACCTCTCACCAAGGTCTGGCACTGGACCTCCTTGCAGCCATCCCTGCACCTCGAACCACCTCTGTCTTTCTGCCTCTTTCCTCTGTTTGTCCACTTCCTCAGCCTCAAACTGTTTTAGTCGTAACTCATGTTGTCTTTGCTTATCCTCAGCCTCCCTCTTTAATTTTTCGAACTGGAGCTGAAGCTCAGTCTCAGTAGGTTTACTTTCAGCAAACATTTCCAACACATCTCCGTCAAACCTTCCTCAGATAGATAATACTCCGCTGTCACATCTCTGTCAAACACTTCCTCAGATACATAATACTCCACTGTCACATCTCCGTCAAACACTTCCTTAGATACACAATACTCCCCTGTCACATATCCATCAAACACTTCCTTAGATACATAATACTCCACTATTAATGTCTGTATCTGAGCCTTCCTCATTTTAGTGCTCACCTGAAGTTTTAATTTCTGATCAATTTCCAACAGCACAACCCTCTTTGCACCATCCAATGTTTCAGGAGTTGTCTTTGTCAGAAACCTATCAACCTCCATTGCTGCTGATCTTCCACTCAGACAAATCAAAGGGGATTTCCCCAATCAGATCGATCATTAATCAATCAATTCAGCCCCCAAACAATTTGTTCATATCCCGGACTCAGGCCCCAATTATGTGACGTAAATGCAGCGGTTTAAATGAACCAGCAGCAATAGAGCACACCTGGAGTCTGGTTTTGATATTAAAAACCACTATATATTAGTAACTACTTAATATAGTAACTTAAACCAGGTAAATCAAAAGTTAGCAGTTTTATGCATATATTTGTGTGTAAATATAATTCCCGAACTCATTAAAGCTCGGGTGGCAACAGTTAAAGTCTTACGATGGTAATGTAAGGAAGTTCAGTTCAATTGGTGTGTAAGAGAGAGTGAGAGTGAGTGAGAGAGAGAGGGAGATTTGTGATCCAAGGTGAAAACCACACGAGGAGAAGACCGAGTAAACAGGTCCCGTTGATCTTCCGTCGTCAGGCTCCAAATCCACTCTCGAGTTAGGCAAACGCAGCTTATCACTAAGGGGACCGTCTTCGAGGGTAAACTACCACCCAGGCGAGGGTAGACACACCGGTAGCCTCCACAGGGTCAGCCCTTACACACACCGTGATAGCCACTGATCGATTCTGCTGATCGATCCTCAACCCTCGCTTGTGGGCACTCGAAAGTTCCACCCAGTGACTCCTCTGTCACTGGCCTCCTTTCACTGACCGGTCGCCGTAACCGGTGTCCCACTGTGTGTCTCTGGGAGAGTCATCTGACCTTGCTTAAATAAACTCGCTACGAAGCAACTGTGAACATCGAACTGTCCATCACATAACTCCGCCTCTCTCTCACCATGGCAACCAAGAAGCAACTGTGAACATTGAACTGTCCATCACATAACTCCGCCTCTCTCTCACCATGGCAACCAAGAAGCAACTGTGAACATCGAACTGTCCATCACATAACTCCACCTCTCTCTCACCATGGCAACCAAGAAGCAACTGTGAACATTGAACTGTCAATCACATAACTCCGCCTCTCTCTCACCATGGCAACCAAGAAGCAGGCAGCAGTACTGTAGACAGTTTCTCTCTCTCTCTCATTTAAAGGCACAGTCCATGTCCACCACAAATCCTTCACCACATTCACAGTGGGTGAACGGCCTCTCTCCGGTGTGAACTCAGTGATGCACAATTGGTTGATTTGGCTGAGAGAATTTCTTCCCACAGTCCGAGCAGGTGATCAGCCTCTACCCAGTGTGGACTCGCTGATGTTCCTTCAGTTGAGATGATGTAATGAATCCCTTCCCACGGACAGAGCGGGTGAACAGCCATTTCCTTGTGTGTCAGTAGGTGAAATGACCAATTGAATCCCTTCCCACAGACTGAACAAGTGAATGGTCACTCCCTGGTGTGAAGTGACTGGTGTCTCAGTAGATGAGATGAGCAAGTGAATCCCTTCGCACAGACTGAGCAGGTGAACGGCCTCTCCCCAGTGTGAACTCGCTGATGTACCTTCAGATGAGACGACTCTATGAATCCCTTCCCACAGTCTGAGCAGGTGAATGGCCTCTCCCCAGTGTGAACTGTCTGGTGTCTCAGTACAGCAGATGACTTTGTGAAACCCTCCCCACAGTCTGAGCAGGTGAATGGCCTCACCCCAGTGTGAATTCGCTGATGTATCTTCAATTGAGATAACTGAGTGAATCCCTTCCCACAGTCTGAGCAGGTGAACGGCCTCTCCCCAGTGTGAACTCGCCGATGTACCTTCAGGTTACATGACTGAGTGAATCCCTTCCCACAGTCTGAGCAGGTGAACGGCCGCTCCCCGGTGTGAACTCGCTGGTGAGCCATTAGGTCAGATAACCGAGTGAATCCTTCCCCACAACTTCAGCAGATGACCAGCCTCTGTTCGAAGTGAACTGACTGGTGTGTCCACAGGTGGGAAGACTGACTGAATCCCTTCTCACACACAGAACAGGTGAATGGCCTTGTCCCAGTGTGAACTTGCTGATGTACCTTCAGTTGAGATGACCGACTGAATCCATTCCCACTGTCTGAGCAGATGAATGGGTTCTCCCCTTTGTTGACGTACAGCTGGGATTTTCTTTTATCTACTGTCAGTTTAAAGTGCCACAGTTTTAAAGCCATGAAAACATTTTCTGCCCAGATGAATGGTTGGTCTGCACAGCTGTTAAAAGGAATTAAATGAATATTAGTATTATTTCATGTTCTTGTCACAGAGTCATAGAAAAGTACAACACAGAAACAGGCCCTTTGGCCCATCTAGTTTGTGTTGATCTATTTAAACTGTCTACCCTCGTATCCCTACCATCCAGGTACCTATACAAACCTCTTACACGTTGAAATTGAGCTTGCATGCACCAGTTGGGCTGTCTGCTCATTCCACACCTGGATGACCATCTGTGTGAAAAATTTTCCCCTCATGTTCCCTTTAACGTTTCACCTTTCACCCTTAATCCATGGCCTCTGATTGTAGTCCCACCCCATCTCAGTGGAAAAAGCCAGCTTGCATTTACCCCATCTATAACCCTCATAATTTTGGCACACCTCCATCAAAACTCCCCTCGATCTTCTACATTCCAAGGAATAAAGCCCTGACCTGTTCAATATTTCCTTATAACCCAAGTCCTCCAGACCTGGCAACATCCTTGTGAATCTTTCCTGTAGGTAGGTGATAAAACTGCACACAACACTCAAAATTAGGCCTCACCAATGTCTTGTGCAGTGTGAACATAACATCCATCCCCTGTACTCAGTACTTTGGTTCATGAAGGCCAATGTGCCAAAATCTTTCTTTCCATCCCTATTTAACTGTGACACCACTTTCAGTGAATTATGGACATGTATTCCCAGATCCCTTTCTTCTGCAGCACTCCTCAGTGCCCAACCATTCACTGTGTAAGACCCAGGTCCGACCAAAATGCAACACCTCGCACTTGTCTCCATTAAATTCCATTTTGCATTTCTCCAGCTGGTCCAGATCACACTGCAAGCCATTATACCCTTCCTCACTGTCCACTACACCCCCAATCTTAGTGTCATCCAGAAATCTGCTGATCCAGTTAACCACACTATCATCCAGATTACTGATCTAGATGACAAAGAACAACATATCCCTCACCGATCCCTGTGGCAAACCACTAGTCACAGTCCTCCAGTCAGAGAGGCAACCATCGGCTTCTCCCACAACCAGGGTTTCATGCAATTTACAATCTTATCTTGAATGCTGAGTGACTGAACCTTCTTGACCAACCTCCCATATGAGAATTTGTCAAGTGCTTTTGCTAAAGTCCATGTAGACAACATCCACTGCCATGCCTTCATCCAAATTCCTGATAACTTCCTCGAGAGACTCTACAAGATTGGTTAGACATGACCTACCATGCACAAAGCCATGCTGTCTATCCTTAATCTATCTATCCAAATACTTATAAATCTGGTTCCTGCACATGAGTTCCAATGACTTTCCCACTACTGATGTCAACCTCACTGACGTATAAACTTCCTAGTTTATTTTTAGAGCCTTTCTTGAACAGCGGAACAACATTGGCTGTCCTCCAATCCTCCAGTACCACACCAGTCACTAAAGATTATGTAAATATCTGTGCTTGGGCCCCGACAATTTCTGCACTTGTCTTCCGCAGGGTCCTTGGGAACAATTTGTCAGGCCCTGGGGATTTATCCACACTAATTTGCCTTCAGACAGCAAACACCTCCACCTCTGCAATCTGTACAGGGTCCATGAAGTTGATGCCATTTTGCCTCACTTCTATCGACTCTGTGTCCATCTCCTGAGTAAATATGGATGCAAAAATAATATTTAAAATCTCCCCCATACATTTTGTCTCCTCATACAGATTACCATTCTGATCGTCCAGAGTGGGCATGTTTCTGTACTGAACTGGCCAAACGTGATTGGGAGGGGAAGCTGGTAAGAATGATGATGGAGCAGCAATGGCTGGAGTTTCTGGGAGCAATTCGGGAGCTGAGTGATCGATACATCCCAAAGAAGTGGAAGCATTAGAAAGGCAGGGGGACACAACCGTGGATGAAATGAGAAGCCAAAGCCAACATAAAAAGCAAAGAGAGGGCAAACAAAAGAGCAAAAGCTATTGGGAAGCTTTTAGAAAGCAACAGAAGATGACTAAAAAAGATGTCAGATGAGTTCAGGGTGTGGAATTATGATATTGTAGTCACTAATGAGTCTTTGTAGCACCCAACAGTCTGAGGCATTCGGAGGAACAAAATATCCAGGGCCTCAATATCTCTTGAAAACCAAGGTTCCCTGCACCAGTTACCTTTCAACTTTTATTTTGGCAGGCACATACAAACTCTACACCCTCAAAACTTCACTTCTGAAGAATTCCCACTTACCAAGTACTCCTTTGCCAGAAAACAGTCTGTCCACACTTGTCAGATCCATTCTGATACCATCAGAATTGACCTTTCTCCAATTTAGAATCTCGACCCATGGTTCAGTCCTTTCTTTTTCCATGTTAACTTGGAATCTCATGGCAATATGATCACTAGATGCAAAGTGTTCCCATACACTAATATTCTGTCACTAGTCCTGGAATATTTTCTAATAGCTTATTGCATATTTCTATGCTGGGAATTCTACGTGCTGATTAATGGCACATTTGACAAACTCTACCCTGTCTAGTCCTTTTACATATGGGAGTCACGTCAATCTATAGAAATTTAAAATCGCTTAGTATATCAAGCATTGGCATAGTCTGCGATCTCTCTTGCTAATTTGTTCCTCCAAATTCCTCAGATTGTTGGGTGCAAACAAGTCCCAGTCATGTCAACAAGATCACAATTCCATGCCCTGAGGTCTGAACAGCATTTGCCTGGTGTCAAGAAAACAACCTCTCCCTCATTGCCACAAAAACAAAGGAGCTGATTGTGGATGACAGAAGGAATGGAGACAGGCTAACCCCTATTTACACCAATGGATCTGGGGTTGAGAGGGTGAACAGCTTTAAGTTCCTCGACATACACATCACCGAGGATCTCATGTGGTCTGTACATACCAGCTGTGTGGTGAAAAAGGCACAGCAGTGCCTCCCTCACGTCAGACGGTTGAAGAAGTTTGAAATGGGGCCCCAAATCCTAAGAACTTTCTACAGGGACACAGTTGAGAGCATCCTGACTGGCTGCATCACTGCCTGGTATGGGAACTGTACTTCCCTTAATCACAGGAACCTGCAGAGAGTGGTGCGGACAGCCTAGCGCATCTGTAGTTATGAACTGCCCACTATTCAGGACATTTACAGGGACAGGTGTGTAAAAGGGGCCCGGAGGATCATTGGGGACCCTACTCAACCGAACCACAAACTGTTCCAAGCTGCTACCATCCGGGAGACGGTACTGCAGCATAAAAGCCAGAACCAACAGGATTCTTCCATCAGGCCATCACACTGCTTAATTCATGCTGATACAACTGTATTTCTATGTTATATTGACTGTCCTGTTCTATTATAAATTACTATAAATTGCACATTGCACATTTAGATGGAGATGCAACACAGATTTTTACTCCTCATGCATGTGAAGGATGTAAGTAAGAAAGTCAATTCAATTCACCCTCTCTATTACCTGGCATTCTGGCTCCCATCCCCTCTACAATTTTAGTTTAACACCACCCCCCCACCCACCATACCAGCACAAGCAAGCCTTAACACTAGGATATCAGTCCCCTTCTAGTTCTGTTGCCGTAACTAGCAAATCCCCTATCACCCCTTTGACTTTCCTCTGCCACGTAATCTCCTCCCCCCAACAGTTTCTAAAGTGGTAGAATACATAGAACATAAAAAAAACATAGAAAACCTACAGCACAAAACAGGCTCTTCGGCCCACAAAGCTGTGCCAAACATGTCCCTACCTTAGAGCTACCGAGGCTTACCCAGAGCCCTTTACTTTTCTAAGCTCCATGTACCCATCCAGGAGTCTCTTAAAATACGTTATTGTTTCTGCCTCCTCCACTGCCGCCGGCCGCCCATTCCACGCACTCACCACTCTCTGCATGAATAACTTATCCCCGACATCTCCTCTGTATTTACTTCCAAGCACCTTAAACCTATGCCCTCTCGTGCTAGCCATTTCAGCCCTGGGAAAAAGCCTCAGACTATCCACAGAATCAATGCCTTTCATTATCTCATACACCTCTATCAGGTCACCTCTCATCCTCTGTCACTACAAGGAAAAAAGGCCGAGTTCACTCAACATATTCTCATAAGTCACGCTCGCCTGTTGAGGCAAAGTCCTTATAAATCTCCTCTGCACCCTATCTATGGCCTACCTGCTGTTGTGGGGGATGGCCACAAGAGTACTCTGAGATGGCTATTTAACCTCATTCCCCTTCCTGACTCTCACCCAGTTTCCTGCGTCCTGCACTTTGGGTGTAACTCACCTCTCTTTATCCCACCCCCTCCGACTCCCGGATGATACGGAATTCATCCATTTCCAGCCCCAACTCCTTAAAGTGGAGACACAACATGTGCACACTGAATTTTATATATAGAGGTACTCATTTTAACAGCTAGCAAATCACTGTCAGTAATAATTTTGATCTGCAATCTCACACAACGTTTGTAACAGGTCTGTAGCAGGTAATGAAGGATTTTCTCACTGGAGCAATTGCACACTGTCCATATCTGATTTGCTTGCTAAATAATGCTATAAAGTGTCAGATTTTCAAATATCACTCCACTTCCTCCCACTTTCAAATTCTCCAGCAACTTTTGCATCACCACAATACACACAGGTAACACCAGTTTCTGTATTGTACATAAATATTTCCCCTGAACCCTCCCCCAGGTGACTGACGGTGGTGAACTCAGTGATGGCAATGCCAATGAATATGAAGGGAAGGGCAGTAGTCTGTCTCATTGGAGTCTGGCACATTTGTGATGTGAAAGCTACTTGTTGCCCAGGGCAAAGGTGTTTGATATCATTATGTACCCAGAGAGAGTGGGACAAAACATGTTCTCACGGGTAGAAAGTCCAGAACAAGAGGGGGTGGAACCAGCAACAGACACAAAATGCTGGGGGAACTCAGCAGGCCAGGCAGCATCTATGGAAAAGAGTACTAATGCTGAGTTCCTCCAGCAATTTGTGTGTGTTGCTCGGATTTCCAGCATCTGCAGATTTTCTCTTGTTTGTGACTGGAGGCAGAACAAAGGTGATTTTCACAACAGCTGATGTAAAAGATTTTGTTCCCTTTCTCCGAGTTCCCGATCCTTGCATTTAGACAGCTGGAGCTCAGCTCTGTCTGAGAGACCCATCGGTTCCCATTCCCTCATCAGCCGGAAGCTCCCCGGGGCCCGTGTACGGATGGTGGGGCTGAGAGAGAGGGAAGAGAGCAGGACTGTCCCGGGATTGCGGGTCACGGAGTCCGGAGTCACAGCAACTACCCGAAGTCGGTGTTGAAAACGCCGCCCGGTGAGACCCCCAACCCGGAGATCCCTTCTCACCTCAACCGATCATCCGGGGCCTTTTGTGCCCCGCGCGCTGGTGAGCTCGAGCTTGGTCGGTTTAACGGCCGGGCTACTAATCACGTGACCATCCCCTCCCCCACCGCCGTCAACAGGGGAGTCACGCGCTGCACTATTCCCATTGGTGCGAAACGATGTCAATCACTGCTTCCAACCAATAGCGGAGGTGGACCAACCGAGAGGGCGTTACCCCCGCTGACACCGTCTCCCGAACTTTCCGTCACGGCGGGACAACCGTCAAAGTAAATGTCCGCTTTCTGATTTATTTCCATTTCCCTCCGAGGGAAGTTGGGGCGTTTGTGAAGCGTCTCCTGCGGCCGGAGTCTGATGTGTCGCTGAGAGGTAGGAGGAGACCGCTCGGCCCGTCGGTTTGATGCCGGTTCCCCGGGGAGGGAGAGGATGAAGACGGTGAGAGAGGGGGCGGACAGGATGTTTGTCCCGGTGGGGACAGGAGGGGCTCATCTGTGGAAATGTCTGAGCCCACGGTGGTGGCGATTCACCACATTGGGGGGCAAACACCGGCAGACTGTTGCCCTGCAAGCGGGGCCAATGGTCCGGGCAAAGTGACAATTATTTGTGTTTTGTTGAGACTGTACCGGGAATATGGTGTAAAATCCCGCTCCCCACACTAACACGGGTCACACAGACCAAAGAACAAACTGCCGGAGGAACTCAGTGGGTCGGGCAGCATCTGTGGAGGGAAATGGACCGTCAACATTTCGGGCCGAGACCCTCCCTCTGGACTGAGAGTGGACGGGAAATAGTCCGAGAAAAGAGGTGAGGGGTGGGGATGGGGCAAGAGCTGGGGAGTGAGAGGTGGATCCAGGTGAGGGGGAGGTGGGAAGGTGGAAATAGTGACGGGGTGGGAGGTGAGTGGTTGGGGCAACACGGGGCTGCAGAAGATGGAAATTAATTCCATAGAGGATTAACAAAGAGGTTAGAGAGTATTTGCTATAGAGAGTGCAATGAAGATTCACCAGACTGATCCCTGGAATGGTGGGGTCATCATATGAAGAAAGATCAAATGTGATAACCCTTTCATTTGGCGAATCGAGGACTGAGAGGTGAACACATTGAAATGCACAACATCATTACTGGCTGAACCAGGGATCCCAGTTTCTGAAAAAGGGGGTGGACTGTCCGGGACTGAGATAAGGGGAAATGTCTCCACACCGAGGATGGTGAATGTCTGTAAATCCCCACCACAGAGGCCGGTGAAGACTCAGTGATCGTCCTCACAAAAAACAGAGGCCGGCAGATGTGTGGAGACCGAAAGTATCAAGGAAATGAGGATCGGGCAGAAACATGTGGCTGAGATGGGAGAGCAGCCTTCATCTTGTTGGTAGTTAGAGGGGCTGAATGGCCACCTCCTGCTGTTTCTCACTTGATGTTTCAGTGTTCCTGTCCAGTGAGGCTGGAGGAATGTGAATAGAAATGAGTGTTTATAAACATGGACAGATTTAAATGAAACCTGCACATTTCCGGTTTGGGTCTGAATTGTGTGTTGGACCGGGATGGGAATCGAGCCCGTGACTCTGTGACCTTGGGGTGGAGGGAAAGGGACAGGGAAGATATGGAGGGAAGAAGTAAAAATGTATCTGGTGTAAATATGGAATGATGTGGGAAATGTGGCGGATGGTTCGGGCAGCGTGTGAGGGGCGAAGAGCAGAGTCACCGGATCAGGTGGGAGACCCTCCACCAGCACATGATCCCGTTTCCTGTTCACGTTTTCCCGCAGACCTGCAGCATCTGCCGGTCACTGCTGGAGTGTACGTGTAACTTCATCTTTCGCCCGTTCAGACAAGTCAGTGAGATCCGGATCTGTCACGTCCTCTCGTTGTGGGTGGACAATGTTTTATTCTGCAATATTTTCAGCATGTTTCCATATTACCACATAACAATTACAGCATGGAAACAGGCCATCTCGGCCCTTCTAGTCCGTGCCAAATGCTTACTCTCACCAAGTCCCAGACCTCAGACCATAACCACTGGGCCGAGGCCTGGGACTAGGCCTCATTCCACTGTTTTTACCTGCTGAAGGGCAGCCAATGTTTCTGGGTGTCTGACCCATTCATATGAGAACTTAGCCTTTTGTATTTATCCGAGCTTTTCATAAATGTGTACAGTTTAGTTCAGCTTCACTCCAGAATTTCCAAAGCACCAACCCAGTCAGTCAAATAGTTCCACACAATTAAAGTAGTTTACAGTATTACATTTTAATTTTATTTTGTATTACTTATATAATTTAACTATTTAATATGTATATTCTTATTTTAAATCAAAGGTAAAAATCTATTGTTATGAATTAAATTCTGTTGCTGCTGTAGAGACAACAAATTACATAACATCAGCCAGTGCTATTAAACCTGATTCTGATAATTGGTCTGGGAGACCCACCACCGGTCACCTGATCCCAGTTACCGCAGATCGTAATGCGAGATTGAAGCCTTTTCTATTTATTGGTGTTCATCAGTTCAGTTAACTTTCCCTCTGTGGTTCCAAAGCAGAAGCTCAGTCTGTCTAATATTTCCACACAATTAAAATGGGGACTTATCATGTACTGAGCTACAGCTGCAGAGAAAGTGCAGTGCAGATAGACATATGGGGCAGGGTCACGTCGAGTTACATTGTGAGGTCGAGTCCATTCTATTGGACTGGAGACCATTAATTTGGCCTAGAACTGCAGACAGGAAGCTGTCCATGAACCTGGTGGTACGCGCTTTAAGGCTTTTGCATCTCTTCCCCGATGGAGGTTTGGGTTTGCAGCAATAATGTCCAAAGTTGTGGGCATCTTTGAGTACAAGGCCTGCTTTCCCGAGGCAGGGGAAGTGTAGGAAGAGTCCATAGAGGGGAGGCTTGTTTCTATGATGTTTCCAGATGAGACCAAAGTTCTCTGCAGTTCCTTGCAGTCATGGGCAGAGCTTTAGCCATACGAAGTTGTGAAGTATCGACAAGAAGCTCAGAGACCTGGGCCTTCACCCTGCCTTGTGTAGCTGGATCCTGGACTTCCTGTCAGATGGCTGGCAGGTGGTAAGAGAGGGATCCCTCACCTCTGTCTCTTTGACCCTCAGCACACATGCCCCACAGGCTTGAATCCTTGGCCCCCTCCTTTACTCTCTGTGCACCCATGACTTGTGTCGCCACCCACAGCTCCAATCTGTTAATTAAATTTGCTGACGACACTATATTGATTGGCCTAATCCCAAATAATAACTTTCAATTGATCAAATGCTTCCTGACAAGTCTCGGTCCAAACAGACTTTTCACCCTTCTTCAGGAGATTAGTCAGAGGAAGAGCGATATCAGCAAAGTTCTTACACAACTTACGATAATATCCAACCATTCCCAGAAACCTTCCAAGAGCCTTCTTACCAGTCTGTCACAAAATCTGTGGGTCAACTGTCTAAGAAAAATAACAAGATGGTTTGAGTGGCAAAAATAGATTGAGGTGCTATTATTTACAAAGATAGTGGAAAAACAAAAACTTGGATGTCCACATGAAAACAAGAATTTTTTTAAAAAAAACAACTATATTATATATATATATACACACACACACACAGCTTGCAATTGTCACCTGTCTGGTTAACAGCCACCCTCAGACTAAACAGAAAAAAAAACGACCCAAAGCCTTGGTAACCTGAGGCTTATAACTGCTAAGCCAATCTCCCTAGACTAACCAAAAGCTAATTAACTCAATTATCTTCCATTTCACACAATCTGAAACTCTACCACCAGTTCTCACAATAAACACATAGACTTCATCATAGGATTCACCATTTCCCGGTTAAATAACTTGTATAAACCCCAAAACTTTACCACAAGATGAGTAATTAGGTAACATAACCCTTGTCCCAGGTAAAGATGGTATCCTCCACCATCGGCACACCTGTGCAGGTTGCTGCTGCCTCTATATAAAACAGCTCTATGCAGCAGCTCTGTTTCAGACCCAGTGACTGTGGAGGAGAGAAACGTCAGATTACCATGACACTTCAGCAAAACACTTACTGGAAAGATGAATATGAATAAATTCACCTGAGATAATAAAACTGTGACATAGTGTGTTTCTTTTTTTCATACCTGTTACAGCTGGGGATGAGTGTAAAATTGTGACTGTTGATTTATTGTGACGCGTGCACTCACCACAATAACAGAGGGAATAATGTGTGTGGATGACCCTTTGAGTGTTTTACCGAGTGTGCCATGAGACATCTGTAATCAGTGACGGGCCTTCGTCACACAGTCGGAATAGGAACTTCAGAAATGGCCTGGATTTTGCCTGCACAGGAGCCAACTTGCCTTGATCTACAACACAGCCAAGACAGATCACAGTGGCGTGGCCAAATTCATTCTTAGCTAAGTCAACTGTAAGGCTGACCCTGGAAAGCCTGTCAAACAGCTCTTCTACTACACAGATATGCTCTTCCCAAGTGTCACTCCCTGTGACTAAGTCATCAATATAGGTATCTGTGTGTCCTAACCCTTGAATTACAGAATCAATCATTCTCTGGAACGTTCCTGGAGCATATTTCATTCCAAATGGCGAAACATTGTATTCATACAACCCAGAAGGTGTCACAAATGCAGAAATTTCTCTACCTCAGTCCGTCAATGGAACACACCACACCCTTTCAACAGATCAATCTTTGTAAGAAATTACCTTTTCCAACCTTATCAATGCAATCATCCACCCTAGGGATAGGATAGGCATCTGTTTTTGTTACTGCATTTACCTTCCTATAATCAGTGCAAAATCTAACACTACCATCAAGTTTGGGCACAATAACGCAGGGTGAGCTCCAATTTGATGTTGAAGGCCTGATAATACCATTTTCAGCATATATTAAATTTCTTGCTCAGCCAATTTACACTTTTCTACATTCATGCGATATGGGTGTTGTTTAATCGGTTTGGCTTGACCAATATCTACGTCATGTACTGCGACCGTGGTTTGCTTGGGAACATTGGGAAATAAAACTTTAAAACTCAGAATTAATTCCTTCAGCTGTTGTTGTTGCTTTGGCTGCAGATGAGCCAACTTGTTGTCCACGTTTTTGAGAACAACCGAGTTCATTAGCCTAACTGGGACCATGTTTGGCTTGTGAAAAGTCTCAGACGAGTCAATTGTTTCATTCTCAGGGCTGTCAAATTTATATGTTTGACAACACTCACCGATGGTGCCTGCTTGCCAGAATAAGGCTTTATCATATTGATGTGTACCACCTGTGTTAGTTTACGTCAGTCATGTGTTTTAATAACATAATTCACATCATTAATTTGAGAGACTATTTCATACAGTCCATTGAATTTCGCTTGAAGTAGAATCGTCAACATTGGAGATAAGGCAAGCACATTATCCCCCACCTTGTATTTTCTTTTGTTTTGGTCCGCTTATCAAACCAACACTTCACTTTGTTTTGAGAAATCTAAGTTTTGTCTCGCTAGACTACAGGCCTGGTGTAGTTTATTTTTGAACTTCAAAACACAGTCTAACAAGTTAACATATACATCCCCATCAATCCACTGTTCCTTTAACAAGGTCAAAGGTCCCCTCACTCTATGACCAAATACAAGTTCAAATGGACTAAAGCCCAGTGATTCCTGTACCAACTCTCTTAAGCCTGATTTATACTTGTGCGTCAAGTGTACGCCATAGGCACTATGTACCCTACGCCGTCCCCACGCTGTACCCTACGCCACAGGGTAACGTGAACCTCTTCAAAAAAGTAACTCACGCGTCGCGGCGATGCAGACCGCAACAACTGTGATTGGTTCGCTTGGTAGCATTGCATTTCCGGTTGCTTTTCTCCGCCATGTCTGTACACTGATGCAAAATAAATGGTTGGAGACAATGAACCAAATCGTCAAATCTACCTGCCGACATCCGAAAATATTTGAAATGCATTTACTCGTCCATGTCTCTCACGAAGAAGCTCAACAGTGTCAGAGAAACCCCACTGCCAACTTGCGTTTTGGTGGTGAAGTGCAGAGCGATGCAGACACAACTACGCATGCTCGCTACGGCGTAGGGCTACGCAAAAATTAAATCAGGCCTATGGTGTAGGATACAGCGTATCCCGAATGCACAAGTATAAATCAGCCTTTACGGTGAACAAAATCAAATGTATTCCTTCATCCCGTTTTTTTTTCATTTTCAACACAGTATGTCTTAATCATTGTTTTGAGGGTAGAATGAAATCTTTCTAAAGCCCCTTGTGATTCTGGATGGTACGCAGACGATGTAATTTGTTTAGCTCCCAGTTCATAAACTACCTGCTGGAATAATCCAGATGTAAAATTACTTCCTTGATCAGACTAGATTTCTTAAGGCAAACCAAATAAAGTAAAAAACTTGTTAGAGCCTTCGCCAGTTTTAGCTTTAATATTTCTGAGAGGTATTGCCTCTGGGAATCTGGATGCAGTACACATAATAGTTAGCAAATACTGATGGACAGCTTTAGTCTTTGGCAATGGGCCAACACAATCCACTATAAATTTGGAACAGGGTTCTCCGAATGCAGGTATAGGCCGGAGTGGGGTCACTGGGGTGACCTCATTAGGTTTACCCACAACTTGACAAGTGTGACAGGATCTGCAAAAGGTCACAACATCTTTCCTCAAATTAGGCCAGAAAAATTCTCTCATAATCCTGTTTACAGTTTTATTCTCTCCAAAATGGCCACCTAAGGGCATACTGTGGGCCAAAGTTAAAATTTCAGTCCAATAAAATTCAGGAACTACAACTTGGTGAATAATTGTCCATTCCTCACTCGCAGGTATAGCAGGTGGCCTCCACTTCCTCATTAACACTCCATCCTTGAGATAATACCCTACTGACATTTTCTTAATCTCATCATCTGAGAGAGATGTTTCTTATAAAGCTTCAATCTCAGGGTCTCGGTTCTGTTCTGCTATAAACTCCTTCCTAGACAGGGATAAATCTTTCTCATCAGACTTACTACCTGAATCCTGTTGGAACAATGAAGGCTGAAAGGTCCCTGACAAGTCATCATAACCTGAATCCTGGTCAACCTGATTTTGGCAATCAGAGGTATCAGAATCATGCTGCACAGAACCGTCTGCATTGGCAGACTTTTTAGCCATACTTTGAGTTACTGTGACAAATGTTAAAATCCATCTGTGGGTCGTCAGTGGTTGGCTTAGTTGTCAACTGCACTGCAGGAACAACTTTACCATCTGCCAGGTCATTCCCTAACAGCAAAGTAACAGCTTCCACCGGTAAACTGGAGCATAATCCGATCCTAACAGGTCCCGAAACAAACCCTGACTGTAAAGTTACCTTGTGCAATGGCACAGAAACAATGCTGCCCCCAATGCCTTTAATAAGATTTACCTCACCAGTGTCAGTCTCATCACCGAACTAATATAAGTGACTGAGAAGTCCCAGTATCTCGAAGAATTTTCACTGGTAGCGGTGTTGACCCTTCCATTACTAATACAAACCCATCTGACATAAAATGATTGAATCCCTTCTTAACTCAGTCAGACCTCTCAGTCCTTAACTGAGCCTCAGCAGAATGTTCAGAACCCTGTGGGTTTATAGGTGCTTCAACATACTGATCACAGGCATGTGGGACTGCCTCCTTTTCCTTTTTCTTCTTCAGGACAGAACAATTAGCCACCATATGACCAGCTTTCTTACAATAGTAACAAGGAAGACCAGAATATTTCTCCTTCAACTGCTTCCCTTCATCCTTAGTCTCGTCACTAGTCCCAGCTTTAATTTCTGGTTTACCCTGGTTATCCCTGCTACTCTTTTGGAAGCTCTTATTCGGGGTAAACTTAATGTTATGAGTTAAAGCAAACACATCTGGTAATCTAGCAGACTCCTGCAAAGTGGCAGCATCCTTTTCATTTAATTACATCTTTATGTCATCAGGGACACACATTTTGAATTCGTCAATTAAAACCAACTCTTTCAAGCTGTTAAAATCATCATTTACATTTTTATATGTGCACCAGCGGTCAAAATACACAAACTTCTCATAAGCAAATTCCATATTAGTCCGGTTCACAGATTTCCTCAAATTTCTAAACTTTTGCCTGTATGCTTCTGGGACCTCGTAAGCTTTGAGCACAGCCTGTTTCACTATGTCATAATCAGCTGCTTCAACAACTGTCAAAGCAGAATAGGCTTGCTGAGCCTTCCCCTTAATTACTCTTTGTAAGAGAATAGGCCAACCCTCTTTTGGCCATTTTCAACCCTGAGCAACCTTCTCAAAATACTGAAAGTATTTATCAACCTCTGCCTCGTCAAATGGAGGTACCAATTTAACTTCCCGACTGGCCTCAAACTTATCGCCAGAGTCTAACGCTAGACCCCTTTGCTGCAATCTCTCTATCTTTTCCAGCTCGAACAGCCTCTGTCTTTCTGCTTCCTTCCTGTTTTTCTGCCTCTTCTCTCTGTTTTCCTGCCTTTGCAGCCTCAACCTGCCTCTGCCTTTCCACAGCCTCCATCTTTAATTTTTCTAACTTGTACGGGAGCCCAAGCTCACTAGGTTTACTTTCAGGAAACACCTCCAACTCCTCCACTTTAAACACACCCTCATATACATAATGTTCAGCTATTATCCTCTGCATCTGTGACCTCCTCATTGTCGATTTCACCTTAGCAAGTTTTAACCTTTTAGCAATACTCAACAATTCAATCCTTCTGGTGTCCTTTAATGCCTCAGAGGTTGGTGCTTCCAGAAATCTATCAACATCCATTGCTGCTGATTTTCCACACACAAATAAATCAAAAGGGATTTCTCCAATGAAATCGATAATTAATCTATACGCCTCCAAATCTTTTCCTATATCGGATGCAGGCCCCAATTTTGTCCCTGTAACGCTTTAGAAATGAGTCCTAAACAAAAGTGAACAGTGTTATGTGTATATATGTGGGTAAATATAACTCAAGGCTTGGAGTGTTCAGATGGTAAACTATGAAAGTTCAGTTCAACCACAGAATAGTTGAGGAGAGAGAGATATTTGCAATCCAGGGTAAATGTCGAGAGAAGGCAATAACGTTGAATTCCACAGCATCCATGGTGGTAAAACGAGAGAACAGTCGCTGTAGATTTTATCTGTCGTCGTTCCAAATCCACATACAAATTATCACCAAAAGTGACTTTTCACAAGGGGTATCGTCTTCAAGTGAATTTCCACACCACACCCAGGCAAGGGTTAACACATAAGTGGTCTTCACAGGATACCCCAAATCCGATCCACTCCTATGGATCAAATGAGGTGACAACCACACATTCAACGTATGTTGAATCAATAATTGACCTACCCTTGTGGGTATAGGAAAGTTCTAAACAGTGACCCTTGGCCACTGGTTCCCTTGTTCCGATCCTTCCATTTTTCCTCCTTCATCTCCGTCTGACTCTGAGTGTCTGTGTCCTCGGTTAAAACTAAACAAGCTGTGAGTGATGTGAACAAGATGCAAGTCAGACTGATTTCCATTCTTACTCTTTCTCTCTCTCTCAAAATGACAGTCCACAGCAAACAAAATCTAGGGATTCATAACAATGGCCACTCCCCATTGTGAACTGACTGGTGTGCCAGTAGGTGGGATGACTGAGTGAATCCTTGCCCACATTCTGAGCAGGTGAACGGCTTCTCCCCAGTGTGAACTCGCTGATGTCTCTGTAGGATGGATGATCGAGTGAATCCCTTCCCACATTCTAAGCAGGTGAACGGTTTCTCCCCAGTGTGAACTCACTGATGACTCTGTAGGTCGGATGACCGAGTGAAACCCTTCCCACAGTCTGAACAGGTGAATGGCCTCTCTCCAGTGTGAACTGATTGGTGTGCCATTAGTTTGGACGACTGAGTGAATCCTTTCCCACATTCTGAGCAGGTGAACGGCCACTCCCCACTGTGAACTGACTGGTGTGCCAGTAGTTTGAATGACTGAGTGAATCCTTTCCCACATTCTCAGCAGGTGAACGGCTTCTCCCCAGTGTAAACTCGCTGATGACTCTGTAGTTGGGACAACTGAGTGAATCCCTTCCCACATTCTCAGCAGGTGAATGGCTTCTCCCCAGTGTGAACTCGCTGATGATTCTGTAGGGTGGATGACTGAGTGAATCTCTTCCCACAAACTGAGCAGGTGAACGGCTTCTCCCCAGTGTGAACTTGCTGATGTCTCTGTAGGGTGGATGACTGAGTGAATCCCTTCCCACATTCTAAGCAGGTGAACGGCTTCTCCCCAGTGTGAACTCGCTGATGACTCTGTAGGTGGGATGACTGAGTGAATCCCTTCCCACATTCTAAGCAGGTGAACGGCTTCTCCCCAGTGTGAACTTGCTGATGTCTCTGTAGGTAGGATGACCTAGTGAATCCCTTCCCACAGTCTGAGCAGGTGAACAGTTTCTCCCCAGTGTGAACTCGCTGATGACTCTGTAGGTCGGATGACCAAGTGAAACCCTTCCCACAGTCTGAACAGGTGAATGGCCTCTCTCCAGTGTGAACTGATTGGTGTGCCATTAGTTTGGACGACTGAGTGAATCCTTTCCCACATTCTGAGCAGGTGAATGGCCACTCCCCACTGTGAACTGACTGGTGTGCCAGTAGTTTGAATGACTGAGTGAATCCTTTCCCACATTCTGAGCAGGTGAACGGCTTCTCCCCAGTGTAAACTCGCTGATGACTCTGTAGTTGGGACAACTGAGTGAATCCCTTCCCACAGACTGAGCAGGTGAACGGCTTCTCCCCAGTGTGAACTCGCTGATGTGTCTGTAGGTTGGATGAGTGAGTGAATCTCTTCCCACAGACTGAGCAGGTGAACGGCTTCTCCCCAGTGTGAACTAGCTGATGACTCTGTAGGTGGGATAACTGAGGGAATCTCTTCCCACATTCTGAGCAGGTGAACGGCTTCTGCCCAGTGTGAACTCGCTGATGACTCTGTAGGTTGGATGATTGAGTGAATCCCTTCCCACAGACTGAGCAGGTGAACGGCTTCTCCCCAGTGTGAACTTGCTGATGTCTCTGTAGGGTGGATGACTGAGGGAATCCCTTCCCACAGACTGAGCAAGTGAACGGCTTCTCCCCAGTGTGAACACGCTGATGTCTCTGTAGGTGGGATGACTGAGTGAATCCTTTCCCACATTCTAAGCAGGTGAATGGTTTCTCCCCAGTGTGAACTCGCTGGTGTCTCTGTAGGGTGTAAGAGTGAGTGAATCTCTTCTCACAGACTGAGCAGGTGAACGGTTTCTCCCCAGTGTGAACTCGCTGGTGAGCCATTAGGTCAGATAACTAAGTGAATCCTTTCCCAGAAATTCAGCAGATGACCAGCCTCTGCCCAGTGTGAACTGATTGGTGAGTCCAAGGGTGGGAAGACTGACTGAATTCCTTCTCACACACAGAACAGATGAATGGCCTTGTCCGGTGTGAACTTGCTGATGTACCTTGAATTGAGATAACCGACTGAATCCCTTCCCACTGTGTAAAATGACGGGAATGCCAGTCCGTCAGATGATCGAGTGAATCCCTCCCCACAGTCTGAGCTGGAAGGATGGCCGATTGAATCCCTTGCTCCACTTCTTAAATATCCAGACAGAGACAGCAAAACTGGCGTGTGTGTTTGAGATTCCTGTAGACAAATTCCTTCTCGTTTTTAACCTGTAAGAAGATTTACAAAATCCATCAGTCGGTGTAGGACAACATTTCAGAAGAGATTACTTGAGTTGCCATGGTTTGATCTGGTATCACACAGTTACAGTGAGGTTCAACCCAAGTTGGAGAGAGAAATCATCTTCTGACTGGGCACAGTGCTGGTATCTGGAATGACCATCAATTCCCTGATGCTCTTCCTGTCTCTGTCAGAATGGGGCATTTCTGCCGTTTCCAATCTGTGACTTGGCTCAGTTTGACTCTCTCCATTGGTATTATTCCCTGTTCCTGCTGAGCAGCATGGGTGCCTGGCCCCACAGTAACTGAAACAGTCTCACGCAAATAGTCTTTCTTGACATGCATCTGGGATTTTCTTTTATGTATTATTAACTTAAAGTGCCACAGTTTTAATGTCATATAAACAATTCCTGCTGAGATGAATGGTTGGTCTGCACAGCTGTTAAAAGGACTTGGAGTGAATTTTTGTATTATTTCAGGTTCTTGTCACAGTCACAGAAAATTACAACACAGAAACAGGCCCTTTGGACCATCTAGTTTGTGCTGAACTATTTAAACTACCCACCTCCATACCCCTACCATCCAGGTACCTATACAAACCTCTTAAATGTTGAAATTGAGCCCGCATGCACCACTTGTGCTGGCTGCTCATTCCACACCCGGATGACCGTCTGTGTGAAGAAGTTTCCCCTCATGTGCGCCTAACATCTCACCTTTCACCCTTAACCCATGGCCTCTGGTTGTAGTACCGCCCAATCTCAGTGGTAAAAGCCAGCTTGCATTTACCTTATCTATATCCCTCATAATTGTCATATACTCCATCAAATCTCCACTCAATCTTCTACGTTCCAAGGAATAAAGTCCTGACCTGTTCCACCTTTCCCTTTCACCCAAGTCCTCCAGACCTGGCAACATCCTTGTGAATTTTCTCTGAACTCTTTCAACATCTCTTACATCTTTCCTGCACGTTGGTGACCAAAACTGCACACAATACTCCAAATTAGGCCTCACCATTGTCTTGTACAATGTCAACAAAACATCCGTCTCCTGTACTCAGTACTTTGGTTGATGAAGGCCAATTTGCCTAAGTCTTTCTTTCTGTCCCTATTTAACTGTGACACCACTTTCAGTGAATTATGGGCATGTATTCCCAGATCCCTTCCTTCTACAGCACTCCTCAGTGCCCGACCATTCCCTGTGTAAGACCCAGGTCCTATCAAAATGCAACACCTCACACTTGTCTCCATTAAATTCCATTTTACATTTCTTAACCCATTATTCTAGCTGATCCAGATTGCACTGCAAGCCATGACAGTCTTCCTCGCTGTCCACTACACCCCAATCTTGGTGTCATCCACAAATTTGCTGATCCAGCTAACCATGTTAACATTCAGATTACTGATACAGACGACAAACAACAACAGATCCAGCTCTGATCCCTGTGGCACACCGCTAGTCACAGGCCTCCGGTCAGAGAGGCAACCATCTACTGCCACACACTGGCTTCTCCCAAAGACAGTGACTCATCCAATTTACTATCTCATCTTGAATGCTGAGTGACTAAACCTTCTTGACCAGCCTCCCATATGAGACTTTGTCAAGTGCTTTTGCTAAGGTCCATGTAGACAACATCCACTGCCTTGCCTTCATCCAATTTCCTGATAACTCCCTCGAGAGACTCTATAAGATTGGTTAGACATGACCTACCGTGCACAAAGCTATGCTGCCTATCCTTAATCAGTCCACATCAATCCAAATACTTCTATATCTGGCTCCTGCACACACATTCCAATAACTTTCCCACTACTGATGGGCTCACCAACGTATAATTTCTAGTTTATTTTTAGAGCCTTTCTTGAACAGTGGAACAACATTGGCTGTTCTCCAATCCTCCAGTACCTCACCTGTCACAAACGATTATTTAAATATCTGTGCTTGGGCCCCGACAATTTCTGCACCTGTCTGCCGCAGAGTCCCAGGGAACAACTTGTCAGGCCCTGGGGATTGATCCACGCTAATTTGCATTAAGACAGCCAACACCTCCATCTCTGTAATCTGTACAGGGTCCATGAAGTTGATGCTGCTTTGCCTCACTTCTATAGACTCTGTGTCCATCTCCTGTGTAAATACAGATGCAGAAAAAAATCTCCCACATCTATTTAGTCTCCTCATATGGATTACCATTCTGATCTTCCAGAGGATTAATTTATTCCTTTGCAATCTTTCTGCTCTAAACATATCTGCAGAATCCCCGAGGATTCTCCTTCACCTTGTCTGCTGGGGCAACCTCATGCCTTCTTTTATTTCTTTCATAAGTGTTCACTTGAATTTCCTGTACTTCATAAGTACCCCATTTGTTCCTATCTGCCTGTACCTGGTATGCGCCTCCTTTTTATTGATCTGAGAGATGAAGCACAAAGGGCTGATAGAGCTGCATGGTGTGAGGTGGGGGTAAGGGGGGTTAAACTAAAGTTGCAGGGGGAATGGGAGCCTGAATAACAGAACAGATAGTGGAGGGGTTGTGGAGACAGTTGTTGTTCAGACCTCAGACAAAGACAGGAATGAAAAAGTTGAGCATGGTGCAGTGAATATGCTGAGCCCTGTACATTTCAATACAAGGAGCAGCGTAGGAAAGGCGAATGTGTTCAGGGCATGGATCAACAGCTGGAATTTAGATACTAGGATCTGGCAACTGTGGACTGGGACAGGCTGCTTTATGGCAAAGGTTTGCCTATTAAATGGGAGGCCTTCAAAGCAAAATTTTGAAAGTACAAGGCGGGTATGTGGCTGTCAGAATAAAAGGTAAAGATAGAAACTGTAGAGAACCTCGGTTTTCAAGAGATATTGAGACCCTGGTGAAGCACAAAATGGAGTTGCAGAACAGGGATAGGCAGGTAGGTTCTTATGGAGTATAACAAATGCAAGAGAACACATAAGAAATAAATCAGGATAGCTAAAAGAAAGCATGAGATTCCCCTCACAGAAAAGATGAAGGATAATCCTCAGGGATTCTGGAAATAGCTTAAGAGCAAAAGGATTGCAAGGCATAAAGTTGGTCCTCTGGAAGACCAGAATTGCAATCCACGTGTGGAAGCAAAGCAGATGGGGGAGATCTCAAATATATTTTTCATCCCATTTACTCAGGAGATGGACACAGGGTCTGTAGGAGTGTGGAAAAGCGGCATTAAAATCGTGGACCCTGTACAGATTAAAGAAGAGGAGATGTTTGCCATCCTGAGGCAGATTAGGGTGGATAAATCTCCGGGGCATGATAAGGTGCTCCCTCAAACCCTATGGGAGGCAAGTGCAAAAATTGTCGGGGCCCTAGCAGAGATAATTAAATCATCCTTAGTGACAGGGGATTATCAGAGGATTGTAGGATAGCCAAAGTTATTTCGCTGTTCAACATAGAACATAGAAATCTACAGCATATTCCAGGCCATTCAGCCCACAATATTCTGCCAACCATGTAACTTACTCTGGAAACTGCCTAGAATTTCCCTAGTACATAGACCTCTATTTTGCTAAGCTCCATGTACCTATCAAAGAGGCTGTTAATAGACCATCTTGTATCTGCCTCGACCACCACTGCTGGCAGTGCATTCCACGCACCCACCACTCTCTGTGTAATAAAACTTACCCCTGACATCTCCCAGTATCTATTTCCAAGCACCTTAAAACTATGCTCCCTCATGTTAGCCATTTCAACCCTGGGGAAAAGCCTCTGGCTATCTACGTGATCAATGCCCCTCATCATCTTATACACCTCAAAAAGGCTCTAATCATGAACTAGGGAATTATACATTGCTTTTAGGATTTGTTGGAAGTATACAAAATTATGAGGGTATAGATCGGGTGAATGCAAGCAGCTTTTTCCACTGAGATTGGGTGGGATGACAACCAGAGGTCATGGGTACGTAGGGAAGGTGAAAATTTAATGGGAACATGTGGAAAAGCTCGTGAGAGTATGGAATGAGATGTCAGCACAAGTGGTGAATATGAGCTCTTTTTCACAAATAAGAGAAGTTTGGATGGGAGCCTGGATGACAGGGGTATGGAGGGCGATGGTCCCGGTGCAGATAGTTGCGTTACAGATTAAATGTTTTTTCAGCATTAACTAGATGGGCCAAATAGCCTGTTTCTGTACGGAAGTCCTCCATGTTCCTATGACAGAGAAGCTGGCCAAAGTTGGTTGGAAGGGAAAAGGTAGGAGTGACAATGGAGCAGCAATGGCTGGAGTTTCTGGGAGCAATTCGGGAGTTGAGTGATAGATACATCCAAAAGAAGTGGAAGCATTGGAAAGGCAGGAGGACACAACCGTGGCTGAAATGAGATGCCAAAGCCAACATAAAAGCCAAAGAGAGGGTAAACAAAGGAGCAAAAACTATTAGGAAGCTTTTAGAAACCAACAGAAGATGAGTAAAAAAAAGTCAGCTGAGCATAGGGTGTGGAATTATGACATTGTAGTCATTAATGAGTCTTGGTGGCACCCAACAGTCTCAGGCATTTAGGGGAACAAAATATCTGGGGCCTCAATATCTCTTGAAAACCAAGGTTCCCTGCATCAGTTACCTTTCAACTTTTATTTTGGCAGGCAGAAACAAACTAGACACCCTCAAAACTTCACTTCTGAAGGCCTCCCACTTGCCAAGTACTCCTTTGCCAGAAAACAGCCTGTCCCAAACCACACTTGTCAGATCCTTTCTGATACCATCAAAATTGACCTTTCTCCAATTAAGAACCTCAACCCATGGTCCAGACCTCTCTTTTCCCATACTTACTTTGAATCTCATGGCATTATGATCACTAATTTCTGTCACCAGCCCTGGATCATTTCCTAACAGCTTATTGCACACTTCTACATCAGGAATTCTAATTACTGATTAAGGGCACATTTGACAAACTCTACCCCATCTAGTCCTTTTACAGTATGGGAGTCCCAGTCAATATATGGAAAGATAAAATCACTTACTGAATCAACCTTTGTTTCTTGGCATGGTCTGCCATCTCTCTACAAATTGGTTCCTCTAAATCCCTCAGACTGTTCGGTGCAACCAAGTCCCAATAATGGCTACAATATCATAATTCCCTGTCCTGCGCTCATCTGGCTTTCCTGCGATGCTTCTTGCATTGTGATATACACAGCTCACCACATTCATCACACCATGCTCAACCATTTGATTGCTGAATCTATCTGAGGTCTGAACAACATCTGACTAGTGTCAAGAAAACAAACTCTCCCTCATTGTCACAAAAATAAAGGGGCTGATTGTGGATGACAGGAAGAATGGAGACCGGCTAACCCCTATTGACATCAATGGATCTGGGGTTGAGAGGGTGAACAGCTTTAAGTTCCTCGGCATAAACATCACCAAGGATCTTACGTGGTCTGTACATACCGGCTGTGTTGTGAAACGAGCACAACAGCACCTCTTTCACCTCAGACGGTTGAAGAAGTTTGGGATAAGGCCCCAAATCCTAAGAACTTTCTACAGGGACACAATTGAGAGCATCCTGACTGGCTGCATCACTGCCTGGTATGGGAACTGTACTTCCTTTAATCACAGGAACCTGCAGAGAGTGGTGCAGATAGCCCAGCACATCTGTAGATGTGAACTTCCCACTATTCAGGACATTTACAGAGACAGGTGTGTAAAAAGGGCCCGAAGGATATTGGGGACGCAATTCACCACAACCACAAACTGTTCCTGCTGCTACCATCCAGGAAACGGTACCACAGCAAAAGGACCAGCAGGCTCCGGGACATCATCTTCCACCAGGCCATCAGACTGATTAATTCATGCTGATACAATTGCATTTCTACTTTATATTGACTGTCCTATGTACAAACTATTTATTATATATTACTATAAATTACACATTGCACATTTAGACATAAAAGTAACAAAGATTTCTACTCCTCATGTCTAGGAAGAATGTATGTAATAAAGTCAATTCAATTCAATCTCTCCACTATCTGTTCTGTCATTCTGGTTCCCATTCCCCCTACAACTTATTTTAACCTCATCACCCCTCACCCCACACTAGAAGCATTACCACTAGGATATCAGTCCCCTCTTGTTCTGTTCCGCTAAATACCGAATCCCCTATCAGCCCTTTGACTTTCCTCTGCCAGGTAATCCCCCCAACAGTTTCTAAAGTGGTCCACCTGCTGTTGCGTGGGATGGCAGCAAGAGTACTCTGTGATGGCTATTTAACCTCATTCCCCTTCCTGACTCTCACCCAGTTTCCTGTGTCCTGCACCTTGGGTGTAACTCACCTCTCTTCATGTCATATCTATCACCCCCTCCGACTCCTGGATGATCCGGAATTCATCCATTTCAAGTTCCAACTCCGTAAAGTGCAGGGTTACAAGCTGCAGCTGGATGCACATCTTGTAGGTGAGGGCATCAGGGACACTGGAGGTCTCCCCACCTTCCCACCAATGTCCCCTCTAATTTGTAATGACCAGTGTGCACATAAAGCTTAAACTGTGCATTCTTTTAACCAGTGACATGTGCATAATGAATTTTATATAGCGAGGTATTTATTTCAACAGCCAGCAAATCACTGTCAGTAAGAACTTTGATCTCCTCTGGGTTCGATCGAGTTCATCTACACTCTCACACAATTTATGTAGCAGGCCTGTAACGGGTAATAAAGGATTTTCCCACCAGAGCTTTTGCACATTGTCCATATGTGTTTCTCTTGCTAAATGACACTTTAAAAAGTCAGAATTCCAAATATCACACCACTTCGTCCCACTTGCAAATTCTCCAGCAACTTTTGCATCACCACAATACACACAGGTAACACCAGTTTCTGTGTTGTATATAAATATTTCCCCTGAACCCTCCCCCAGGTGACTGACGGTGGTGAACTCAGTGATGGCAATGCCAATGCATATGAAGGGAAGGGCAGTAGTCTGTCTCATTGGAGTCTGGCACATTTGTGATGTGAAAGCTACTTGTTGCCCTGGACAAAGGCGTTTGATATCATTATGTACCCAGAGAGAGTGGGACAAAACATGTTCTCACGGGTAGAAAAGTCCAGAACAAGAGGGGGTGGAACAAGCAACAGACACAAAATGCTGGGGGAACTCAGCAGGCCAGGCAGCATCTATGGAAAAGAGTACTAATGCTGAGTTCCTCCAGCAATTTGTGTGTGTTGCTCGGATTTCCAGCATCTGCAGATTTTCTCTTGTTTGTGACTGGAGGCAGAACAAAGGTGATTTTCACAACAGCTGATGTAAAAGATTTTGTTCCCTTTCTCCGAGTTCCCGATCCTTGCATTTAGACAGCTGGAGCTCAGCTCTGTCTGAGAGACCCATCGGTTCCCATTCCCTCATCAGCCGGAAGCTCCCCGGGGCCCGTGTACGGATGGTGGGGCTGAGAGAGAGGGAAGAGAGCAGGACTGTCCCGGGATTGCGGGTCACGGAGTCCGGAGTCACAGCATCGCCCCGAGATTCTCGCTTACCTGCGCCCGATCCTGGAGCCGTGATCCCGAGGCCTTTGTGTACTACGCGCATGCGTGATATTCACCAACGTCATCAACCTTGACGCCTGCGCATTTGATCAATGCTTCAGCGCCGGCGAAATTTTTAACGCAGGCCCTTATGGGTCATCCCGGTGCCATTAATAGTTTCTGCAAGCACTAGTTCCTTGTCCACCTCAGTTTTTTTGTGTATATAGAATACTCAGCAACTGTTTTAACGCAGAAAGCGGCTCCCGTAAACAATATGCTCAATATCAACATGTATCTAATGCCAAAGTACAATCCTCTTAAAAATATAGATATAAAACACAAGGGGTTCTGCTGTTACTGGAAATGCAGAGACGCACACACACAAAATGCTGAAGCAACTCTGCAGTTCAGGCAGCAACTAAGCAGAGGAGCACACAGTCTAGGCATTCTGAAGGAGCTCGGCCTAATCGTTGTCTATTTATTCCTCTCCACATTTGCTGTCTGATCTGTTGATTTCCACCAGTAATTTGCAGAATTTAACCACACTTTTTTCAGTTAACCAGTTTCCAGATGTTTCTGATCCTTCATTTGTAGCCACATGCTGCCGGTCTGATTCACTTCCTCCTCGTCCTTGTAAATGATAGGCCCCATTTCCTTTTGGAGCCCCAAAGCCCTGACTCAGGATGCCAACTCTAGTTTCTGACTCTGCTCCATCGAACATTCACTCGCTAGTCTGCTGTCGGACTTCACAGGCGCATTGCAACAACCCAACTGTCTTTGTAATTACTGAAAATGACACGAAATGTTGAAAAGAGCAGCGGAGAAGGAATTTAACCCCCTTAGTCCAGAGTCCTGAGGAATGTCAAAGCTACAGTGAGCTCATCATCTGATTCAAACTGGAGAAAATCATGCAGGGAATTCGTACAGGTGTATAAAATCATGAGAGGCATTGGTCGTGGAATAGCCAGTTGCTTTTTCCCTGGACTGAAATGGCGAACACTCGGGGGCAGAGCGTTAAGGTGTTTGAAAGTATTTGCAAGACAGAAGTCAGAGCGGTGGGCGTATGGAATGCACTGCCGGTGATGGTGGTGGAGGCGGATGCAATTGAGTCTTTAAAGAGAATAGATAGGTACGTGGAGCTTAGAAAAATAGAGGGCTATGTGCGACGGTAATTCTAGGCTCTTTCGAGAGTAGGTTACATGGTCGGCACAACACTGTGGGCCGAACAGCCTGTACTGTGCTATTGATTTCTATGATTCTATGAAATTCAAGGGAAGTCTGCTATCCCACGGAGTGGTGACTAGCTGCAACCTGTCATCACAGGGAGAGTGAGAGGGGAACGGCAGGGATGGATTTTAAAATACTGATATGGAACAGAAACATGGGCAGGGACCAGATGGGCCGAGTGGCCTCTCTCGTGTACATTGTGAGTGTGGTAGAGACAGTAAGTACCTGAGACACGGGATTTGATACAGAACCGATTTATCTTTCACAGATCCACAACATTAAACATCAGTCTACTTTCAGGCTAATTATCAGCAGAACAAACTCCTCCAATGCTCAGTGACCAGGGTTCAGTCCTGGGTGCGATGAGCAGCCGCAAGAACTGCAGATTCTGACAGTAACAGTCCCTCATGAACCTGCAGCTGCCTTCAGTCACCGTGATGGTTAAACATTTAACACGGAGCTAATTTGAACTTCCTCCCTGATGTGAAGTTTCTGGTGTTGCAGCAGCTGTGAAGATTGAGTAAAACTCTTTGCTCACTCTCGACAGAAATGTGGCCTCTATTTATTGTGAACTCACTAGAGACAGTAAGTACCTGTTGTGGCTGTGATTCCCATACACAAATCCTTTGACTTTTCTACACTGCTAAAAGTTTACAAAGCACGTCAGTGGGTGAAGGACATTTCAACTGAGATAATTTTAGTCTCCATGGTGCCTTCTGGTAAAACACTGTCACAACTCAAAACAATTTGGAGGAACAAGATTTCATCTTCTAACTAGCTACAGTTCCGGCATCAGGCACAATAAGAAACGTTCTGCTTCCCTCTCGGTATCAAAATGGATCATTCCTCCCCTTCCTCAGTCTGTGACTTGGCTCAGTTTGTCTGTCTCCTTCGCATTCTGAGCATGTGCCACACACCTACTAAGATCACATTTTATTTACACGGCTGTGACTGGAGACTTTCTGATTATTATGTCCCTCCTGGCATTTGACGGTGGTAAACTAGGAGCCAGCAATGGTATTGATCCTCAGGAGTACCTGATTAGGTTTTCTCTTTGGAGACCGATAAACTGCCGGTTGTGTGTGGTCGGATGAGTGGGTCGTTTTCAGACCGGAAGGAGGTATCGTTTGGAGTACCCCAGAAATCAGTCCCTGACCACAGTTCTTCACAGTTTAATGGCCTGGCGGAGGCAGCGAGACGTGAGATGTCCCAGTCTGCTGGTGACGCAGAAAGAGCGGAGTTGGGGGAGGGGAGGCTATTCACATACTCTTTCGTAGTTTTGCAATCTGTACACAGTGCACTGTGGGGCTGCAGTGGCGGGTTCCATTGCTGGGATCAGTGCACAGTCACTGTGGGCTATGAGGATTTTGTGAATAAAGTGCCGTTCTTCTGTTTAGTATCTCAAGCCGCAGAGCAAGCCCATCGTTGGTATACTTAAGTTGTATTTATGGCGTTGTGATAACTAGATGATAGCCCTCCACGACCTCTCTGTCCTTTCCTTTCAATATTCGACTTCACTCGTAAATCTGTCATCCGATGCATTGACATAGAACTCGCTAATACAAAAGTAAAATTTTTTCACCAACAACCCTATGGCTTCTAAGCAAACAACGTTACTTTATTTGCTAATTATATTTTGTGATAATTAGTGAGTGCAACCGTGTCATATTATTAAATTAAGTATTATATGTTTTATTGTACCAGTTACACACTGAAATGCAGTGATAGGCTATAATCTTGTTAATGTCTTAACTATCACTACATTTCTGTGGAGCTCTGGAATTCATAAATTTCTTTCATCTTGGTTTAGTGCTTGACATTGTAAGAAGCCCTATTCATATATATATTCACAGATACACAGGTGAAGTGTCGCCTCACCTGGAAAGATGTTTGGACAACGGAGAGAGTTCGGCCGTCCGGCCCTTTCACTGTGACACCCCGAACTCCACATCAAATCCGTCCAAACCAATCTGGGTGAAGTTTAATGACCAATAAATATAATTCCTCTCAGTGATCAGCTGTCTGAGTGATCCCCTGACTCTGAGAGGAAGGGGTGTCTCTGGTCCACATTGTCAGGGTGTTGAGTTTACCAGGAGACAGAGACCGCAGGGACGGGAGGTTTTCTGGTCACTAATACACTGTGTGTGGACCCCGCTGGCAATTCTGGTGTTGTGACCCGAATCGAGACAAACACCAGGCTGCCCACTCCACCAACAACACGGCACAGCCGGACACATAACAGGGGACTTTACATCTCACAACACTGGATTCAGTGATGAAACCCCTGATTAATGTTGTTGTCCCACCGAAATCATAAGAACCGTCCATTCAGGTGTTTCTAAATACGAGCGCTCCCCCACAGGTGACGTCACACAGGCGCATCCACGCTCCTGACGTCACACATGGGTCCCCCACAGCGGGATCTGTCAGCACGTGCGCGGTGTCTTACGTCCCCGCGCGCTGGTGAGCTCGAGCTTTATCGGTTCAACGGCTGGGCTACTAATCACGTGACCAGCCCCTCCCCCACCCCTGTCAACAGAGGAGTCTGGAGCTCCGCCATTCCCATTGGTGCGAAACGATGTCAATCACTGGTTACAACCAATAGTGGAGGCGGACCAGCCGAGAGGGCGTTACCCCCGATGACACCGTCTCCCGAATTTTCCGTCACGGCGGGACAACCGTCAAAGTAAATGTCCGCTTTCTGATTTATTTCCATTTCCCTCCGAGGGAAGTTGGGGCGTTTGTGAAGCGTCTCCTGCGGCCGGAGTCTGATGTGTCGCTGAGAGGTAGGAGGAGACCGCTCGGCCCGTCGGTTTGATGCCGGTTCCCCGGGGAGGGAGAGGATGAAGACGGGGAGAGAGGGGGCGGACAGGATGTTTGTCCCGGTGGGGACAGGAGGGGCTCATCTGTGGAAATGTCTGAGCCCACGGTGGTGGCGATTCACCACATTGGGGGGCAAACACCGGCAGACTGTTGCCCTGCAAGCGGGGCCGATGGTCCGGGCAAAGTGACAATTATTTGTGTTTTGTTGAGACTGTACCGGGAATATGGTGTAAAATCCCGCTCCCCACACTAACACGGGTCACACAGACCAAAGAACAAACTGTCGGAGGAACTCAGTGGGTCGGGCAGCATCTGTGGAGGGAAATGGACCGTCAACATTTCGGGCCGAGACCCTCCCTCTGGACTGAGAGTGGACGGGAAATAGTCCGAGAAAAGAGGTGAGGGGTGGGGATGGGGCAAGAGCTGGGGAGTGAGAGGTGGATCCAGGTGAGGGGGAGGTGGGAAGGTGGAAATAGTGACGGGGTGGGAGGTGAGTGGTTGGGGCAACACGGGGCTGAAGAAGATGGAAATTAATTCCATAGAGGATTAACAAAGAGGTTAGAGAGTATTTGTTATAGAGAGTGCAATGAAGATTCACCAGACTGATCCCTGGAGTGGTGGGGTCATCATGTGAAGAAAGATCAAATGCGATAACCCTTTCATTTAGAGAATCGAGGACTGAGAGGTGAACACATTGAAATGCACAATATCATTACCGGTTGAACCAGGGATCCCAGTCTCTGAAAAAGGAGGTGGACTGTCCGGGACTGAGATGAGGGGAAATGTCTCCACTCCGAGGGTGGTGAATGTCTGTAAATCCCCACCACAGAGGCCGGTGAAGACTCAGTGATCGTCCTCACATAAAACAGAGGCTGGTAGATGTGTGGAGACCGAAGGGATCGAGGAAATGAGGATCGGGCAGAAACATGTGGCTGAGATGGGAGAGCAGCCGTCATCTTGTTGATGGTTAGAGGGGCTGAATGGCCACCTCCTGCTGTTTCTCACTTGATGTTTCCTGTCCAGTGAGACTGGAGGAATGTGAATAGTAATTAGTGTTCATACACATGGAGAGATTTAAATGAAACCTGCACATTTCCTGTTTGGGTCTGAATTGAGTGATTCGATCAGACCGGACGCAGCTTTGTCATTGTGCCGACTCCAGATACAAAGCCAATGAAACGCAGTTGGCATCTGGACTCGGGGGGGGGGGGGGGGTCGGGACCGTCACGTGACGGCTCTGCCCATTTACCTGGCCGGAAACACGTCACCTGCCAATCAAGGTTTGACCCCGCCTCGCCCATCAATGCACACCTCACCATTGGCCTCGTTAATTAGCCTTGTACTTGGCCTCGGGTAATTGGCCTTTGTAATCAGTTTAACCCTGCTGGCACCGAGCCATTGGCTTCCCTGTGAATCACCTGGGCTGGACCTTCCAGACCTATAAAGCAGCCCACGTGTGCATGACCCTTTCTGTTTTGTGCTACCTCCGAGGGACCACTCTGCTGTCCGTGAGTTGTGCTTTGAATAGGGTTGGGAGTGTGGATATTGTCCCTAAGCAGAAGAGCCGCGCCTGCACAAAGTCAAGGGTGGTTGTATACTTTGTCCCCACGCGATTTAATGTGATTTATTGCTGATCCGACTACTGTAAGTTGTGCGCGTGTTGCTTCCGTTGCCATTTTCCCCCGTTTGCCTTCTGTAAATAAAATCCTTCACTACCCAGACTGTGAGCCCAGAGCCCTTGACTTTGAGACCTGCAGAATCTGTTTCCTCACTGGCGCTGCGTGGGGAAAGTGTTCTGGAACAGGGGCAAAATGGCCAGTACAGGCACCGAGCGTAGGATTCCCGGCTGGACCGACGAGAGAGGGATTTGAGGCCTGGCGGACCACGGTAAACCGGTGGACTGGCCGGAGCAGTTGGATCCACGTTGCGAGCACCTGGCCGCGGGGCTGCTCCGGCTGTGGGATGAGGGGGGCCCCAACATGAGCCTCTCTGATCAAGAGGCGAGCGCCCCGGGGAGCCTGTCTGATCAACAACGCCCCACGGGCGCCGCAGCCGAAGATCCGGGTAGGCTCTACCCTGTGGGATCGGGTGGTGACCGCTGTGAGGGTCCGATACCCCACCCTCCTGGAGTGGGATCTACACTGGCGCCCGCAATGGGGTACGGTCAGTCAGGGCACCCGGGTTGTTAGAGAGTGGGCGCTGGTCAACGGCATCTACCAGGGAGCCTGCGACCGTAATTTTTATAAAACACCCGGGTGACCGGTACCGTCGCAGGATACCTGGTCAGCACCGCGCACCCCGATATAGTCAGTGATCCTGCCCCTCATGACACCAGCTAACGGGAGGACCGTGCGGGATGGTATCACTCTCCTTGAATAGATGCAGTGGGGGCAGAGGCAAGGGCTGGAGACAAGCCCTCCCCGTTTTACGCGCAGGCAGCTGTACATGGACATGGATCCCCAACCCTGACCTCTGCACCCTGTGGAAGGAGCTTTGTGGCGGTGGGGTGGTGGGCAACTGGGCGATTGCACTCATTCTCGTTATTTATCATCGCTGTGTGTATATTATGTTGTCTGCCAAATTTTTAAGAGCACGTCTGTCTTTCTTTAGTTCTGTATAGTCAGATATAGCGTTCACCTTATAAATAGAGTAAGATGTATTCCTTTCCTTTTCACTGCGGGAACGCCTGGCGAGTGGCGAGGCTGCCGAGGGGTGGACTGTGCTGACTGTCACGTGACAGCACTGCCCACGCCTGGTCAGAAGACACGCCCCCTGCCAATCAAGGATTGACCCCTCCTCGCCCATCACTGCACACCTAACCACCGGCCTTGTAATCAGCTTAACCCTGCCGGCACCGAGCCGTTAGCGTTCCTGTGAATTACCTGGGCCGGGCACTTCAGCCTTCCTGCATGAAAAGGGCTGGACGCTCTCTTTGCCATTTCCGAGGGACCACTCTGCTTCATTCCAGGCTGAGAACCGTGGAACAGCGCTGGAGGAAATTGTTGGTAAGCTGTGCATTGAATAGGGTTGGTGATTGTCCCTGATAGCATTGAGCCGTGCCTGTACAGTGAAGGGGCTCGGGCATCGTATTGACTTTTCCCTTGGATGTGTGTGTGTGTACTTTATTCCCACGTTCGTTATTAATCGTCTGCGTGTGTTTTATTGCCGACCTGACTTTATGCACGACTGCTGTAAATTGTGTGCGTGCTGTTTCTGTTGCCATTTTCCCATGGTTGCCTTTGAGCTGCTGTGTCCCCTCATTAAAAACAAATGTAGCCTGTGAAAAGTACGGGGCAGAAACAGGAAGCATAGAGACAACCGGATTCTATTTTTCATTTGTTGTTAGTTTCTCCGAGGGGAGGTGCATCGTTCCCGGAGGCACTGCAATACCGGGTCGATGCGCGGAGTGGACGGAGCAAGCCCCTATTCCATCTCCCTGTTCCAAAAATCAATTTAATATATGGTCCCCAGATAAGGGACGTATCAGATATTAAACTGATAAGAACAGATACTACACTTGATCTTAGCCAAAAGGCCGAGAAGCGATACCACAAATGTCCGGACCCTTTCGGATCTTGCTAGTCTTCCCTCTATTAAGTTGGACCGACTGTCTACAGGACACCGATTTATCCTACCTCTCTTCAACTTTTGAAGTAGGTTTGGTGTAATTTCGCTCAGTCTTTGACATAAGTTGTATTTTTCTCCCTTGTCGCGAAATCTCTTTCGGAATACAGCTGATCATGTAAAATAGCGGATATTCCGCCAACCAAATGAGAGAGGCGGCCCTGGTTTGTATGCAAACTCCTCCTCTCAGCTGTTCTGCCCGCCCCCTAGCGTCTGATGTCATTGCAAGCGTGATGACGTTTACGGAAGGCGTTGCAGCGAGAGAAGCGAAGTTGCGGCCGGGTCGTTTGGCGAGCCTGGCGGGGCAGGTGATTGGGGAGGGGGTCCTCCGGAAACGGGAGGAGGGTGGCTAGGAACATCGGGTGGAAGCGATGGCTGGGGATTGCGAAGAAGGAGAGGGTTGTAAATGGGGTAAGTGAGGTCGTTTGATGGGGGACGATGGGTAGTTGAGTTGGTCGGGGAGAGGGACGGGATAGAGTCGGATGAAAGGGAGGGGGTAGGGTTGCAACTCGGACAATATTTAAGTGTGAGCTGGCATGTGGCAAATAACGGCATTGCAGTCAATGGATTATTTCCACAGAAAATAATCTAACCGTCCGGCTGGACTTCATTGGTAAAGAAAGCTTGTTGACCAGAACTGGTTCCATTAAGAAATCGGCGATAATCGGGAGAATGTGGGTATACTACTTTCCTGACATCCGAAGGCCTTTCTGCCGTATCCCACCAGCCAAATACCGGAATTAATTATGAACATTCCGTATTTGCCTAAGTTTGTCCAGCTCCATCCAGCATTTAACAACATTCTCCAACCTATGGCTTGTATCACTTACTACGTCTCCAAGGAGGAAAAAAAAAGGTGGAAATCTGGGGAAAAGAGGCATAAAATGCTGAAAAGGATTTGGTGGTAATGCAGCATTCTGTAGAGAAAGAAGCAGTTAATGATTCAGATGTGATTCTTAATCATGGCAGTGATCTTTCATCAGTTCTAAGAGCCATTAACCTGACACATTTGCTCTATTTCTCTGCAAAATGCTGACTGAAGTGGCAAGTATTCCCAGCACCTATTTTATTTCAAAAGATTGCCATTCTGTCGTTATATTATTCTCCCAGTTCCTTTCGTCCATCCCTGGGGAGCAATTTTTTTTTTGCAGGACCAGCCACAGATTAGCGTTTCAATAACCCTATGCAGTGAACCCTATTCGTTCAACACTATTGTTGTGATAGAAGAATACTAAGTTGTAGATTACAGAATGTTAAATAACCAGCACTGTAACATTCTGACTTCTTTGCCTTTCTCCCGCTGTGGTTTGGGAACTTTAAAGCTTGGCTGTTTGCAAGGCTGAAGTTTCTCAAATTTATTTTAATCGTTTTCTTTTAAATGGTAGTGTAGCTGTGATTGAACAGGGAGATTGCTCTTCAGTGCCAGGGCACATCTCCTGGGCAGAATGTACTAGCCACAGGTCTTTATGATGCATGTTCTACGGGTCTATGGTGGCCAGTGCTATCATGTTTGCTGTTGTGTTCTGAGGCAGCAGGCTGAGGGTAGCAGACACCGACAGAATCAACAACCCCAGCATCTGCAGATTATTTTGTGTGAACAGAATCAACAAACTCATTCGTAAGGCCAGTGATGTTGTGGGGATGGAACTGGACTCTCTGACGGTGGTGTCTGAAGAGAGGATGCTGTCCAAGTTGCATGCTATCTTGGACAATGTCTCCCATCCACTACATGATGTACTGGTTGGGCACAGGAGTACATTCAGCCAGAGACTCATTCCACCGAGATGCAGTACAGAGCGTCATTCCTGCCTGTGGCCATCAAACTTTACAACTCCTCCCCTGGAGGGTCAGACACCCTGAACCAATAGGCTGGTCCTGGACTTATTTCCTCGCATAATTTACATATTACTATTTAACTATTTATGGTTTTATTATTATTTATGGTGCAACTGTAATGAAAACCAATTTCCCCCAGGATCAATAAAGTATGACTATGATTTTGGGTTACAGAGTTACCCTGGGACCAGCCTGCTGTGAGTTGCCAAGAGTACTGCGATTGGGATGCAAAGAAACTACCTGACACCATGGAAGAAGATTGAACCTTTCTCATTGAGTAAGGAAATGATTTGTAATCTGCCCTTTGGCTAGTGCCGCATTGAGTATAGTGAAGTAATTTGGTGTTGTTTTAAAATTTTGGGCTGTTTTTGGAGCGTTCAAAGGTAGACAGGTAAAACTTTCTCCACCACATTGATGACGTCATTGATGCTGTTTCCAGCTCCCGTGTGGAGCTCGTCAGACTTAGTCTGGAGTGAGCCCTGACGAAGGGTCTCGGTCTGAAACGTCGACTGTACCTCTTCCTAGAGATGCTGCCTGGCCTGCTGCGTTCACCAGCAACTTTTATGTGTGTTGCTTAAAATTCCAGCATCTGCAGATTTCCTCATGTTGTCGTCAGATTTGTCAACTTTCCCACCAACATACACCCCCTCTCTCAAATTTGCTTGGTCCATTTTTATGATCTCACTCCCCTTTCCTGATCTGTCTCTCTCTGTCTCCAGAAACGGATTACCTTCTGGCCTCTTTAACAAACCTACTGACTCCCACAGTTACCTTGTCCACAACAGTTACTTTCTGACATTAAATGGACCTATGGAAACTCTGCTCACACTGTCACTTTCAAGGATACTATTCCCTTCTCTCAGTTTCTTTGTCTCTGCTGCATCTGATTTTATGAGGAGGTTTTTCATGCTAGGACATCCAAGAAATCTTTTTTCAATCAATAAAGGGGTTTCCTGCCCACTGCAATCAATACAGAACTCACCCGTAACTCCTCCATTTCCTGCACGTCTGCCCTCTCCCCATGTCCCCTCCACGACATAATAACGATAGGATTACCTTTTCTGCATCTGCCATTCACTGAAGCTCTGCATTCAACATATTCTCTGCAATTTCCACTATCTCCACCAGGATCTCACCACCAGGCACATCTTCCTCTCCACGTCCGTCTCCATTTATCACAGGGATCACTCCCGCTGTGACTCTCGTCTGCCAAACACCCTGCAACCACAATAAGTGTTACATCTATCCCTACACCTCTTTCATAATCACACTTCCTCCCAGTGTAGCCTCCTCTACATCAGTGAGACCCAACTCAGTTTGGAGATCACTAACTGATGCACAAACACGAGGAATTCTGCAGATGCTGGAAATTCAAGCAACACACATCAAAGTTGCTGGTGAACGCAGCAGGCCAGGCAGCATCTCCAGGAAGAGGTACAGTCGACGTTTCAGGCCGAGACCCCTCGTCAGGACTAACTGAAGGAAGGGTCTCGGCCTGAAACGTCGACTGTACCTCTCCCTAGAGATGCTGCCTGGCCGACTAATTGATACATCTTCACTCTTTCTGCTACAAGTAGGACTAGAGGAGGAGTACACAGGTTGGAAAACCTTGAAAACCTTTGATTCCCCAGTTCTCTGGTGGGAAGCCACCAAGGAGAACATCAAGAAGTTCTTCATACGCAAGGGTATCCAGAAAGCAAGCCAGGAGCAGAGGGAACTGGTCGAGGCAGGTTTGAGGTTGTCATTTAAAGTTAAATTGGACAGGAAAGGAATGGAAGGTTATGGGCTGAGTGCAGGTCGGTGGGACTAGGTGAGAGTAAGAGTTCAGCGTGGACTAGAAGGGCCAAGATGGCCTCTTTCCGTGCTGTAATTGTTATATGGTTATATGGAACTGCGTAAACTCCAGACAGAGTTGCAGTAACTCCTCCTTCTGCAGTCGAAGGGGGTGGATGTCGGGGAGGAACTGCGAGAGGTGAAGAGCCCGAAAGCCCAGCACCTTGCCGCTGAATCCTCCAAGATCATCTACCGATCAAGGGTCCAAACCGTGGAGCAGGACGAGACGTGCTCAGGCTTCTTCTTCCAGAAGGTGCACAAGGGGAGCTCTGTGATCCTCAACCTTAAGGAAGAGGACGGCTCAGTCGTGTCCTCGTAGAATGACATACTGAGGATCTGCAGGTCCTTCTATGCCGGTCTGTACGATGAAAAGGCCACAGAATCCACAGCCTCCCGCAACTTCCTGTCATCTATCACGCAGGTCTTAGGCGACGGCAAGCGGGAGAGTCTGGATCAGCCACTGACTCTGGTCGAGTTGACAGGCTCCATCCATTCCTTTGGGTCGGGTAAGACTCCCGGAGGCGACGGCTTACCGGCTAAGTTGTACTCGGCTCTGTGGAACTGGATGGGCCCAGACCTGCTGGAAGTGTACAACGCTATGCTTCTGGCCGGCAGTATGTCAGAGTCCATGAGGAAGGGCACGATCACCCTCATCTGCAAGCAGAAGGGGGAAAGGGAGGACATCAGGAATTGGAGACCCATCTCTCCTGAATGTGGACTACAAGATCCTGTTGAAGGCCATTGCCAACAGGGTCGAGTCTGCTCTGGGACAGGTGATCCACCCGGACCAAACCTGTGCTGTACCGGGCAGGAAGATCTCAGACAGCCTCACGCTGCTGAGGGACACCATCGCCGATGTGCAGGACAGGGGTGAACGCCTGCCTGGTCAGCTTGGACCAGGAGAAAGTCTTCGACAGGATATCGCACACGTACATGGCGGATGTGCTCTCCAAAATTGGTTTTGGGGAGGGAATCCGGAATCAGATCAGACTGCTCGACACAGACATCTGTAGTGCAGTCCAGGTCAATGGGTGGGAAACCTCTCTCCCCTGTCTTGTTTGCTGCATTGAACCCTTTGCCGAAGCCATCAGGAGGGATGAGGGCATAAGAGGGGTGATGCTGCCAGGCAGTGGAGGGACCCAAGTGAAAACCTCCCTGTACATGGACGACGTCACCCTCTTCTGCTCTGATCCGAGGTCAGTTTGCAGGTTGATTGGCATCTGCGAACAGTTTGAGCTAGTGTCGGAGGCCAGGGTCAACCGCACGAAGAGCGAAGCTATGCTATTCGGCAACTGGCCGGACCGATCCAACGTCCCCTTCGCCATCAGGTCTGACCACGTGAAGGTGTTGGCGATCTGGTTTGGAGGGGCTGAGGCGTGCAACAAGAACTGGCAGGAGCGGACTGCCAAGGTGAAACAGAGACTGGGACTGTGGGGAGGGCGCTCCCTGTCGATAACGGGCAAGAACCTGGTCATCAGGTGTGAGGTGCTCTCAGGGCTGCTGTACTTGGCGCAGGTGTGGCCCGTCCCCAGCTCCTGCAGCTCGGAAATCACCCGAGCTGTCTTCAGATTCGTCTGGGGATCCAAGGTGGAGCGGGTGAGACAGACCGTTATGCACAAGTCCCTGGATAATGGGGGCAAGAATGTCCCCAATGTCGCCCTCATCCTGATGGCCAGCTTCGTGTGTGGCTGCATCAGGTTGTGTGTAGAACCCAGGTATGTGGGCACCAAGTACCACTCTGTGCCCAGGTTCTACCTGTCACCCGGGCTAGGAAGGATGGGTCTGGCCCCACTCCCGCGCAACGCCCCCGTCAGCTGGTCGTTGCCGGCATACCTGTCCTTCATAGAAAAGTTCTTCCAGGAGAACGCCTTTGACCACAGGGTCATCAGGCAGTGGTCGGCACGAAGTGTCCTGCAGGCACTGCAGGAGAAGGACGAGATGGACACAGTGGGGTGGTTCCTTGAGCAGACCGTCCAGTTCATCTGGCAAAATGCCTCATCGCCAGACCTCACCAACAGTCACCAGGACCTTGCCTGGCTGGCGATGAGAGGGGCCCTCCCAGTCAGATCCCTCCTGTACGCCTGGAACATCGTCTCCGCTCCCCACTGCTCACGGGAGGACTGCAGTGAGGAGGAGTCTGTGACCCACCTCTTCGCACACTGTCAGTTCGCAGAGAGGGTGTGGAGGATGACGGAAGGGACGGTGTCACGTTTCAACCCCAGCAGCTGCGTAACCGAGGACTCTCTGATCTACGGGCTGTTCCCGGGGACGCACACGGAGACCAACATCCGGTGCTGCTGTCAGATCATCAACTCGGTGAAGGACGCTCTTCGGTCGGCCCGAAAATTGATGATTTACCAGCACATGGAGATGTCCGTGGGAGAATGTGCTGCCGACTGGCACATTCTCAGCTGCAGGAGTACTTTATTGTTGCCAAACAATTGATACTAGAGCGTACAATCATCACAGCGATATTTGATTCTGCTCTTCGTGCTCCCTGGAGTACAAATTGATAGTAAATATTAAAAATTTAAATTATAAATCACGTGCTGAGGGATGCACTCAAACTTGGTGCAGCCACCGCAAAAGCCGGCTGGAGAAGGACCACAGTTTTCGGTTTGTCACCCGCGCGCGGGAGTGCGAGGAGTCGGGTGGCGAAGAGTATTCCTCTCCTCAGTGGTGTGGATAGATGAATCAACATCGTGCTACAGGAGTGGCTGGAAATGTGGAAAGGTATAGACTGTAATGGAACATCAGTAAAGGAATGAGAGTCAATGAATGATTTATTGTAAACATCTTTATTTATTCTATAAGGACTTAGGGTCAACAAATGTTTTTTTGCAAATAATTTTATTTTGTAATATTTCTGAATAAAGTATATTTTTCAAAAAAATCAGTTCTTATCAGTTTAAAATCTGATGCGTCCCTTATCTGGGACCATATATTACATTGATTTTTGGAACAGGAAGATGGAATAGGGGCTTCCTTCGTCCACTCCGTGCATCGACCCAGTATTGCAGTACCCCTCGGAATGCTGCACCTCCCCTCGGGGAGATTAAACAACAAATAAAGAGTAGAATGCAGTTATCCGTACGCATTAACCTTCTCAGGCTTTTTCCCTATTCCTTCGTTGTACTTTTACAGGTAGTGTTAATGGTAAGACTCCTGGCAGTGTGGAGCATCAGAGGGTTCTTGAGGTCCGAGTCCATAGGATGCTCAAAGCAGCTGTGCAGGTTGACTCCGTGGTTAAGAAGGTGTACGGTATATTGGCTTTCATCAATCGTGGCATTGAATTTAGGAGCCGAGAGGTAATGTTGCAGCTATATAGACACTGGTCAGACCCCACTTGGAGTACTGGCTCAGATCTGGTCGCTTCACTACAGGAAGGATATGGAAACCATGGGGAGGGTGCAGAGGAGATTTACAAGGATATTGCCTGGATTGGGGAGCATGCCTTATGAGAATAGGTTGAGTGAACTTGGCCTTTTCTCCTTGGAGCAACAGAGGATGAGAGGTGGCCTGATAGAGGTGTATAAGATTATGAGATGCTTTGATTGTGGGGGTGTGAGCTGGGTCTGTGCGGAGGAAGCTTGACTCTGTCTGGCCCCGGGTTTGTGTGCCAGGTCTGTAAAGAGGGAGCTTCAGCCCGTGTTGATTGCTTCTGTTCCCTTCTGTTTGCGACCTTGGTGGACGTGGGTCCGATATTATACAGTATATGAGCTTCCAATCTCCTTTATTGTTTTTGACTGTGAGAGCAAGAAAGCACGCAGGAAGGTGGGGATCAGGATAGTGCGAGTATCTGGCGTGAGAGGATGCGGTGGTCAGCCGGGATGGGGAGTGAACAGATCCTGGGGACCAGACACTATCAGACTGACATCCCTCAGCCTGGAGCTGAGATGCTGCCGTACCAGTGTGAGGAGCTCACACCATTATTGCAGTTCACCGGGTGCGGTGGGCAGCAGTAACCCCAGGGTACTGTTTCTCCTCTAGTGAGACTCGAGTCTGACACCAAGACAGGAAATTACAGTGGTTTATTGATTTCATCATGACAAATGTAAATTAAACAATGTGTGAGCTGCTCGTGTGCAGGGATAAATAAGCTGCTCCCGACTCACTCAGAATCACACACAATTAACTGACCGGTGACAACGGGTGACAGTTTGAATAATCAGTCCCGTTTCTCACCGTCACTCTGCATTGGGGAACCGATGATTATAAAATCACACTTCAGGGCCGTGTCCGAGATCGCTGCAGATCCAGGGTCACTGCCGAGGTATTTGTCAATTTAACATCATTATATCAGCCAGACTGCCGAATGCACCGTCCTCAGCAAAGGGAGCAAAAGGATTCTCTCCCGGGATAATCCCGCCCCGGGACACCAGTGTACCAGACTGAGCCCCGGCCCCCGGGCTCTTCCTGTCTAATTCCCCAGGGTCTCGTGGGGGAGTCTCAAACCCGCACATCCACTGGAAGCTGTGCCACTGGACAGGAGGCGGAAATACGTCACTGTGGGAATGCTCCGAACGACAGACAGCTTCAGGCTGGAGCCAGTTCCGTTAGAACGGTTGGGAATTAAACCTGGCGTGCAGCCATTAAAGGGGAGGGCAGGGAATTGGCCAAAATGTCCCCCATCAAAAAAGGTAGTAGGGATAGTTTGGGTAATTATAGACCAGGGAGCCTTACGTCTGTGGTGGGAAAGCTGTTGGAAAAGATTCTTAGAGATAGGATCTATAGGCATTTAGAGAATCATGGTCTGATCAGGGACATTCAGCATGGCTTTGTGAAGGGCAGATCGTGTCTAACAAGCCTGATAGTTATTTGAGGAGGTGACCAGGCATATAGATGAGGGTAGTGCAGTGGATGTGATCTATATGGATTTTAGTAAGACATTTGACAAGGATCCACACGGTAGGCTTATTCAGAAAGTTAGAAGGCATGGGATCCAGGGAAGTTTGGCCAGGTGAATTCAGAATTGGTTTGCCTGCAGAAGGCAGAGGGTGGTGGTAGAGGGAGGGCATTCAGATTGGAGGATTGTGACTAGTGGTGTCCCACAAGGATCTGTTCTGGGACCTCTACTTTTTGTGATTTTTATTAATGACCTGGATGTGGGGGTAGAAGGGTGGGTTGGCAAGTTTGCAGACGACACAAAGGTTGGTGGTGTTGTAGATAGTGTAGAGGATTGTCAAAGATTGCAGAGAGACATTGACAGGATGCAGAAGTGGGCTGAGAAGTGGCAGATGGAGTTCAACCCGGAGAAGTGTGAGATGGTACAGTTTGGAAGGACAAACTCCAAAGCAGAGTACAAAGTAAATGGCAGGATACTTGGTAGTGTGGAGGAGCAGAGGGATCTCGGGGTGCATGTCCACAGATCCCTGAAAGTTGCCTCACAGGTGGATAGGGTAGTTAAGAAAGCTTATGGGGTGTTAGCTTTCATAAGTCGAGGGATAGAGTTTAAGAATCGCTATGTAATGATGCAGCTCTATAAAACTCTGGTTAGGCCACACTTGGAGTACTGTGTCCAGTTCTGGTCACCTCACGAAAGGAAGGATGTGGAAGCATTGGAAAGGGTACAGAGGAGATTTACCAGGATGCTGCCTGGTTTAGAAAGTATGCATTATGATCAGAGATTAAGGGAGCTAGGGCTTCTCTCTTTGGAGAGAAGGAGGATGAGAGGAGACATGATAGAGGTGCAGAGGATAATAGGAATAGATAGAGTGGATAGACAGCGCCTCTTCCCCAGGGCACCACTGCTCAATACAAGAGGACATGGCTTTAAAGTAAGGGGTGGGAAGTTCAAGGGGAATATTAGAGGAAGGTATTTTACTCAGAGAGTGGTTGGTACATGGAATGCACTGCCTGAGTCAGTGGTGGAGGCAGATACACTAGTGAAGTTTAAGAGACTACTAGACAGGTATATGGAGGAATCTAAGATGGGGGGCTTACATGGGAGGCAGGGTTTGAGGGTCGGCACAACATTGTGGGCCGAAGGGCCTGTACTGTGCTGTACTATTCTATGTTCTATGTCTATGTTCTACGTAAGTATTTTTTACTTAATCTGAGATTTTTATTCTGCCATATATAAGAGGAACTTTTGGAATCAACAGTATTAAAAAAGGATTTAGGAAAAAAAATTGAACTTCAATAAGTCCTTATGCTTCTTATTAATCAATTTGTAACCGGAAAAGTTACTCAACTGAGGAAGCAGAGCTAAAACTGCCGGAATGGATTTCTCAGGGTTAGAGATATATAGTAATTAATCATCTGCATATAGTGATAGTTTGTGTATCTCATTCCTGCGGGTAATGCCAAATATATTAGGAGAGTCACGAATAGCAATAGCTAAAGGTTCCAGGGCGATATCAAATAATAATGGACAAAGAGGGCAACCCTGCCGAGTACCAGGAAATAACTGAAAAAAGGGAGATCTTTGATTATTGGTAAATGCCGAAGGGGGTAAGGTATATCAGTTTAATCCAAGATATAAATATCGGACTAAAATTGAATTTCTCAAGCGAATTAAACAAATATGTCCATTCGACTCTGTCAAAAGCTTTCTCAGTGTCCAGTGAAATGACACATTCTGGAGTTCTAGATGAAGAAGTATAAACAATATTCATTGATCTCCTAATATTAAAGAAGGAATAATGATTTTTAATAAATCCAGTCTGGTCAACAGAAATAATTGGAGGCAATACTTTCTCCAGTCTAGTTGCCAGTAATTTTGAAAATATCTTGGAATCCACATTTAGCAAGGATATAGGCCTATAAAGTTTCAAAGAAAGAAAAATAAAAAGTAAAAAAGAATAAATAAAATACAGAATCAGTAAAGAAAGAAAACTTATCCGAAAATATGAAAAATACCTACCCTACAAACCCAGGGCAAAAGCCCTCAGATTATAAAAATCCAAAGCTGTAAGCTTTTGGAGAGATGTTTTGAAAACACTATCAAAAGTTTTGGATCTGGATCTACTGAAAAAACAAGCATGTAAGAACAAAGAGAATAAACAACAGTCCGTTAATTAGTCCGGAGCAGAGGAACGCTGATTGTCAAGAAAACTGAGCTTCATCCGGAGATTTAAACAGACGACGAGAGTTATCGGCAAGAACTATTTTCAAACGTGCTGGAAACAGCAACGCTGGTTAAGGCCTTTTTGATAAAATTCTGACATCTGTGGTTTAAAAGCTATCCATTCCCTCAGAACTTCAGGACTGAAATCTTCAACGAGGCAAAATTTGAAACTTTGAACTTTGATCATATCTTTCCGCTACGCAGCTCGTACCACACGATCCTTAATGTGAGCATAATGGAACAGAATAATAATGGGTCTCAGTTTAAATTCTCTGGAAGGTTTGGGGCGCAATGTAAGGTGCACGCGATCGAGCAATGGAGGGGCCTCCAAAACCTCTGAACCAAACACATCCATTAAAAATTGAGAAAAGTATTTGGTAGGATCGGCCGTCTCGATATCTTTGGGAAGCCCGATTATCCGCAAGTTCTGTCATCGGGATTGATCTTCGAGATCAATAATCTTGGATTTATAACGTTCCAACATGGGATGTTGAAGCCAGATTTTTTTCCAGGGCTTCAATCTTTTGTCCTCTGCCAACGGGCAGCATCCAGTTCTGAAATTCTAGTTTGCTGTTGATCAATTTCACATCTAAACGATCTAATGTCATCTTGAATCATCTTCAAAACTTCTTCAAACACAGCAAATCTTTGATTAAGTTTTTCCTCTAGAAGATTCGACATTATTTCAAAAGTTATTGGTATTTGCTTAGATGCTTTAGGATCGCCATCTTTTTTTTCCCGTTGCCGTTGGAGTCTTTCCCATTTTTAACTTCTCGTCCTCTGGTTCACATTTCCAGCGAGTTAAAATCAAAGTTCAAAGATATATTTGTGTTATAAACCTATTAGTGTAGGTATAAACAGATTAAATAAGGGTGGTTACGGGTAAAAGAAGTAAAGGGAATGGAGCGAAGCCAAAATGTACCTCACACCATGAGCGCCTCCTGGAGAGTCCATTTCAAAAAAGGTTGTTAGCTTAATCTATAAACGGTTATTGAGTTCACGAATGATATCTGATGATAAAATTAAACGCTCTTCAAGAGTCATTTTCAGATAATCAATGGAGTAAAACTTTTCATTTGGTTAACAACTCATCTATTTGTGCCTGTCGTTCCTTGATACGGTTCAAGGTAGCGCATCGGGCCCATGTGTCAAAGGATAAACCAGCGCATATTTTCTCCAGTATTAATCCTACTTGTGACAGATGTAATATTGAGCTGGACGCTTTAACTCATATGTATTGGTCTTGTATAAAGCCAGATAACTTTTGCAGAGATGTTTTTAAAACACTATCAAAAGTCTTGGATCTGGATCTACAACCTAATTTGCTTACGAAATATTCTTGTTTCCACTCGATGTATGATAGCCGTTTCGACCTTACCGGCTGGGAGAGCCACTTTATTGGAGTGGAAGGATTCTAATCCACCTACAGTCATTTACTGGCTCTCCTCCATTATGTCCTGTTTAAGTTTAGAGAAAATAAGAAGTCGGACATTTGATACATCCTTTAAATTTGAGCAAATATGGTGACCTTTTATCCAATATTTTCATTTAATTTGATTTATTACTCTTACAATCTTTTTTTAATCCAAGTTTTAGATTTGATCAGAAAGTCTTTCTCTCTCTCTCTTTTTGGGTTGTATCCTCAAAATGAGATGCCCAGTCCCCCTTTTTTTGTTTTGTTATAGTGTAGTGGTTTTTTTCCCTTTTCATTTAAAACCCAATGTTTTTTCCTTTCTCTTCATAAACTGGTTAAGAGGAGAATTGTTATTTTCATTTTCTTTTATTATATATTATACTAGTTTAATATCTATGACTTTGACAATGTCTATCTTAATCTTGGTTTATATTGTTACTGATATATATACTTGAACTAATTCTCCTCTTTACTGTATTTATACTTTTAAATCAATAAAAAGGTTAATAAAGAAATTACTGATCACATTATTGTTCAGTGTCACACACTCAGTGACTGTAAACACAATCTCCCACAGTCTTGTACTTACCAGAGTTTCTGTATTTTACACTCCGGGTTCCTCAGAGCCGCAGACACCAGTTTCACTCCTGAATCTCCCAGTTTATTACCACTCAGGTCTAGCTCCGTCAGTGATGGGTTTGTACTGAGAGTGGAGATGAGATCCTCGGCACCAGAATCTGTGAGACCGACACTGTCCAGCCTGGAGATGAGAGAGAGTAAGGGTGAAGGACACAGAGAGACAGGAGACAGTACAAATCCCCAGTGTTTATCAGCAACACAATTACTGATCACATTAATGTTCAGTGTCAGACACCCAGTGACTGTAAACACAATCTCCCACAGTCTGGTACTTACCACAGTTTCTGTATTTTACACTCCGGGTTCCTCAGAGCCGCAGACACCAGTTTCACTCCTGAATCTCCCAGTTTATTCCTCCCAAGTCTGAACACAAACAAACAAGTTGATCAACAAAGTGATTCAAACTGTGGGTCTGAGGGAATTTCTCTCACTCGAATATTTCAGGAAACATTAAACCCTTCGGTAAATCACTGATCGGAGTTCCCATCATTATCAATGTCCCTCACTGCCCAGCTCCAGGGTATTCACCGAATGTCGGTAATTTAGTCTGTCGATGTGACCCTGTGAACTCCACATATTCTGCCTCATTTCCCGATGAGAGAAATGTTTCTGATGTGAGAGACTCCAGAGGGGTAGGGTTAACCATATAACGATATATAACAATTACAGCACGGAAACAGGCCATCTCGGCCCTTCTAGTCCATGCCAAATGCTTACTCTCACCTAGTCCCACTGACCCGCACTCAGCCCGTAACGCTCCATTCCTTTCCTGTCCATATAGCTATCCAATTTTACTTTAAATGACAACATCGAACCTGCCTCAACCACTTCTGCTGGAAGCTCGTTCCACACAGCTACCACTCTCTGAGTAAAGAAGTTCCCCCTCATGTTACCCCTAAACTTTTGCCCTTTAACTCTCAACTCATGTCCTCTAGTTTGAATCTCCCCCAATTTCAATGGAAAAAGCCTATCCGCGTCAACTCTATGTATCCCCCTCATAATTTTAAATACCTCTATCAAGTCTCTCCTCAACCTTCTACGCTTCAAAGAATAAAGACCCAACTTGTTCAACCTTTCTCTGTAACTTAGGTGATGAAACCCCGGTAACATTCTAGTAAATCTTCTCTGTACTCTCTCAATTTTATTGACATCTTTCCTATAATTCAGTGACCAGAACTGTACACAATACTCCAAATTTGGCCTTACCAATGCCTTGTACAATTTCAACATTACATCCCAACTCCTATACTCAATTCTCTGATTAATAAAGGCCAGCAAACCAAAAGCTTTCTTCACCACCCTATCCACATGAGATTCCACCTTCAGGGAACTATGCACCATTATTCCCAGATCCCTCTGTTCTACAGCATTCTTCAATGCCCGACCATTTACCATGTATAGGACATGGTAAATTTTGATTAGTCCTACCAAAATGTTGTACCTCACATTTATCAGCACTAAACTCCATCTGCCATCTTTCAGCCCACTCTTCTAACTGGCCTAAATCTCTCTGCAAGCTTTGAAAACCTACTTCATTATCCACAACTCCACCTATCTTAGTATCATCTGCATACTTACTAATCCAATTTACCACCCCATCATCCAGATCATTAATGTATATGCCAAACAACACTGGACCCAGTACAGATCCCTGAGACACACCGCTAGTCACCGGCCTCCAATCTGACAAACATTTATCCACCACTACTCTCTGGCGTCTCCCATCCAGCCACTGCTGAATCCATTTTACTACTTCAATATTAATACCTAACGATTGAACCTTCCTAACTAACCTTCCGTATGGAACCTTGTCAAAGGCCTTACTGAAGCCCATATAGACAACATCCACCGCTTTACCTTTGTCAACTTTCCTAGCAACCTCTTCAAAAAATTCAATAAGATTTGTCAAACATTACTTTCCATGCACAAATCCATGTTGACTGTTCCTAATCAGACCCTGTCTATCCAGATAATTATATATACCATATATAGCAATACTCCAATCCTCCGGCACCATCCCCGTTTCTAATGACATTTGAAATATTTCTGTCAGAGCCCCTGCTATTTCTACACTAACTTCCCTTAAGGTCCTAGGGAATATCCTGTCAGGACCTGGAGACTTATCCACTTTTATATTCCTTAAAAGCTCCAGTACTTGCTCTTCTTTAATTATCATAGTTTCCATAACTACCCTCTTTGTTTCCCTTACCATACACAATTCAATATCCTCTCCTTAGTGAATACTGAAGAAAAGAAATTGGTCAAAATCTGCCCCATCTCTTTTGGCTCCATACATAGCTGCCCACTCTGATTCTCTAAGGGACCAATTTTATCCCTTACTGTCCTTTTGCTATTAATATAACGGTAGAAACCCTTTGCATTTACTTTGGATTTATTTTCACCTTACTTGCCAAAACAACCTCGTATCTTCTTCTAGCTTTTCTAATTTCTTTCTCAAGATTCTTTTTACCTTCTTTATATTTCTCGAGCACCTCATTTACTCCATGCTGCCTATATTTATTGTAGATATCTTTCTTTTTCCAAACCAAGTTTCCAATATCCCTTGAAAACCATGGTTCTCTCAAACTTTTAACCTTTCCTTTCAACCTGACAGGAACATAAAGATTCTGTACCCTCAAAATTTCACCTTAAAATGACCTCCATTTCTCTATTACATCCTTCCCATAAAACAAATTGTCCCAATCCACTCCTTCTAAATCCTTTCGCATCTCCTTAAAGTTAGCCTTTCTCCTATCAAAAATCTCAACCCTCGGTCCAGACCTATCCTTCTCCATAATTATATTGAAACTAATGGCATTGTGATCACTGGACCCGAATTGCTCCCAAACACATACCTTCGTCACCTGCCCTATCTCATCCCCTAACAGGAAATCCAGCACTGCTCCTTCTCTAGCTGGTACCTCTATGTGTTGCTGCAAAAAACTATCCTGCACACATTTTACTAACTCCAAACCATCTAGCCCTTTTACAGTCTGGGCTTCCCCGTCTACGTGTGGAAAATTAAAATCTCCCACAGTCTCAACCGTGTGCTTACTACAAATATCTGCTATCTCCTTACAAATTAGCTCCTTCAATTCTTGCTCCCCATTTGGTGGTCTAGAATACACCCCTATAAGTGTTACTACACCGTTCCGATTCGTCAGTTCCACCCAAATAGCCTCCCTAGACGAGCCCTCTAATCTATCCTGCCAGAGCACTGCTGTAATATTTTCTCTGACAAGCAAAGCAACACCTCCCCCTCTTGTCCCTCTGATTCTAGCACACCTGAAGCAATGAAATCCAGGAATATTTAGTTGCCAAACAAACCCCTCCTGCAACCATGTTTCACTAATAGCTACAACATGATACTTCCAGGTATCAATCCATGCTCTAGGCTCATCCACCTTTCTTACAATGCTCCTAGCATTAAAATAAATGCATTTAAGTAATTTTCCACCTCTATCTCTCTGTTTATCACTAATGGTGCAAACAACTTTACTATCTCCTTTTTCTTCCTTCTCCCCTACATCTGTTCCTACACTTTGGTTCCCCTCGCCACTTGTATCTCGTTTAAGTCCACTGGAGCCTCTCTAGCAAACCTACCTGCAAGAATTGAAGGATGGAAGTAAGTCCCCCAGTGAGGAAGATTTGTGAATGGGAAAGTGTCGATGGGAGATAGTGGTGGGACTCCAGCCAAGCAAAAGGATAGGAAGATAGAACCTGCAGGAGGTAGGCGGATGAGGAAGCGAGATCCCGCGGGAGGAAGGCAGATGGGGAAGAGAGATCCCAGAGGATGAAGGGGGATGGGGAAGAGAGATCCCAGAGGATGAAGGGGGATGGGGAAGAGAGATCCAGCAGGATGAAGGCGGATGGGGAAGAGAGATCCCAGAGGATGAAGGGGGATGGGGAAGAGAGATCCCACAGGATGAAGGGGGATGGGGAAGAGAGATCCCACAGGATGAAGGCGGATGAGGAAGCGAGATCTCGCGGGAGGAAGGCAGATGGGGAAGATAGAACCTGCAGGAGGTAGGCGGATGGGGAAGAGAGATCCTGCGGGAGGAAGGCAGATGGGGAAGAGAGATCCAGCAGGAGGAAGGCGGATCGGGAAGCGAGATCCTGCGGGAGGAAGGCAGATGGGGAAGAGAGATCCAGCAGGAGGAAGGCGGATGGGGAAGAGAGATCCCAGAGGATGAAGGGGGATGGGGAAGAGAGATCCCACAGGATGAAGGGGGATGGGGAAGAGAGATCCCACATGAGGAAGGGGGAGGAGAAGAGAGATCCCACAGGATGAAGGGGGATGGGGAAGCGAGATCCCACAGGAGGAAGGGGGATGGGGAAGACATCCAACAGGAGGAAGGGATTGGGGAAAAGATCCCACAGGAGGAAGGGGGATAGGGATGAGTTGTCTCACAGGAGGACTCGGGGGGAAACGATAATCATACAAGATGAGGGGTTACAGAAAAAGATTGTACGGGAGGGGTGAGACTGAAAAGAGGCCCAGAAGAGATGCGCTCACGGTATCTGGTAGTGAGAAAAGTCACACACGGGGAAGGGCAGGGAGGACAATCTCACAATGGTATTTATCTCCTTCTCACTGGGAAGCGGGTGTGAATCTCTGACCCACCTGCTGCAGTCAGTGTCGGTAACAGTGAACCATAGAAACATAGAAAATAGGTGCAGGAGTAGGCCATTCGGCCCTTCGAGCCTGCACCACCATTTATTATGATCATGGCTGATCATCCAACTCAGAACACCGCCCCAGCCTTCCCTCCATACCCCCTGACCCCCGTAGCCACAAGGGCCATATCTAACTCCCTCTTAAATATAGCCAATGAACTGGCCTCAACTGTTTCCTGTGGCAGAGAATTCCACAGATTCACCACTCTCTGTGTGAAGAAGTTTTTCCTAATCTCGGTCCTAAAAGGCTTCCCCTCTATCCTCAAACTGTGACCCCTCGTTCTGGACTTCCCCAACATCGGGAACAATCTTCCTGCATCTAGCCTGTCCAATCCCTTTAGGATCTTATATGTTTCAATCAGATCCCCCCTCAATCTTCTAAATTCCAACGAGTACAAGCCCAGTTCATCCATTCTTTCTTCATATGAAAGTCCTGCCATCCCAGGAATCAATCTGGTGAACCTTCTTTGTACTCCCTCTATGGCAAGGATGTCTTTCCTCAGATTAGGGGACCAAAACTGCACACAATACTCCAGGTGCGGTCTCACCAAGGCCTTGTACAACTGAGAAGGAACATTGTCAATGGACGTGTCACAGTCAGTGAGAAACACGGCCATTCCTGTGATTTACTACCATTAAACCAATGGCCGTTGTTCACTGATCTGATGAAGTCTCCAACATCCCTTCACAAGGAACTACAGAACCCTCCTGTCCTTGGGGAATTACTGACCGATCCCCTGGTCACTTGTCACAATTCTTCACAATCTGATTCACTACAGTTTTATCCAAATCCCTTTACAGGATATCCCCGGGATGTGGATTCAGGAACTGTGCTACTGCAGTTACAAACTCTTGGATGGTGAGGTGTGGGAAATGTGTACACCGCGCTCCGGGCAGAATCCTCTCTCTCCAAAAGCTCCATCAGGAACTGGGAAGGCTGCAGATTGTAGTTGATCAAATCTCCACCTGTAAACACAATCTTCTTCTCGAACACTCCTCTGTAGGCCATCTGACCAACCCTGAGTAACACATCAGGGGACTGTCAATCTCACGACCATGGTTTTTCAGGATGTTGTAAATATAGTAGGAATATAGTTGGGTGATGGTCTTGGGAATTCGCTCTGGGTCCCTGACTCTTTGTGTGAAGAAGGGACTTAATGCCAGAGCGAGGATCCAGCAGTAGGAGGGGTTGCTGCCGCTACCGTCTGATCTTCAAAATACCTGATGAAATATTCCTTCCGTTCCTCACCAACAAATCCCAGGATTTCAGCCCAGACACCGATCTCCGCCTTTTCCAATCGATGTAACGCAGTGGGACGTGTGGTCACCAGCACTGAACATCCTGGGAGCAGCTTGTGCTGGATTAAACTGTACACAATGTCAGACACCTTGCACTTGAATTCAGGATCTGGGCACTGGTGCTTGGGTTCTGTATCTCTCCGACTGTCAGCAAAATCGATTCTGTGCTTGAATTCATCCAATCCATCGAATATAAACAGCAATCCCTCTGGGTTCTTCCAGACCTCTCTCAGGGCATTCCCAAAATACGGATATTGATGCAGAATCAGTTCTTTCAAGTTTATTCTGCAACTAATGGAGTTTAAATCCCAGAATTTGAAACTGAAGACAAACTGGAATTGTTGGTATATTTTCTCCGTGACCCAGTCATAAACAATCTTTTGTACCATTGTTGTTTTCCCGATCCCTGGGACTCCGGCCACTGCTGCTGAACATCCCGAAGTTGATTGTGTGAAGAATCTTTTCATTTTGTCCCAAAAACTATGTGAGTAACTATTCTCAAACAGATGAGCAATCCCGATTTTCTCCAGCTGTCCGCGGAGATGTTCCTCTCTCCACTCCTCGTGGTCTCTGCCTCTTGCCAGCAGCTCATGTTCCACCAGTCTCCGATCTCGAACAGTAGAAATGACCGTGAGCTCAGCGTATCGATCAACCAGCTGGAAAACCTTCACCTTCTCCCTCATCAGGATCGTGTTCACTCTCAGTGTTTCAGTTTGTGCCCGCAGAGTCTCCTTGTGTTTCTGCTGAACATCTTAGGATGGACAGAAATAGGTGGTCAATGCCTGATCTGATGAACACTGAACACTCACGTATTTACCCCAATAATAAGAAATTGTTAAGGACACTGTTTGGGTGAAATTGGGAGATCAGAGATAAGAGCGTCTGAAGATGAACGATGGCCCCGAAACATTTCTGATCCGATTCAGGTTCGCTGTTAAAGCCTCCCCTCTCCCCTCTGTTCGTAGTTTGCAGATTCCCCGGTGTTCCAGCGAGCACCAAGTGCACACGTGATTCTGGAGAGGAGAGTGTTGTGTGGAGCGGCTGGTTTCACCGCTTTCACTGCTCAGCTTCTGCTGAACTGGGCAACACCGCAGAGGGTAACAGTGGGGGTCGGGGGGCAATTTACTTGCTCTACTGACTTTTACTTTCTCATAATGGAGCGGATACTCTCGACACTTCTTTAGGTTGAAACTGTCAGTACTGAGCCACAGAAAAGGAACATTATTTCCATTTCCTTTTCCAAGCTCAGCCAGTCACGATGTAACACACCCCGCAGTAGTCTACAGTCTCTTCTTCTCCGAGGAACTGTTACATTAACTCAGGCAATACACCCTCACCACACCTCTACAGTCTCCTCTGCTCTGAGGAGCTAGTACGTGAACTCAGGCAATAAGCCCCACCACACCTCTACGGTATCCTATGCTCCGAGGAGCTGGGACATGAACTCAGGCAACTCCCGGATGTTGCGCGGAAGAGCAGAAATCTGTAGAGGATGTCAGCAGTAATACGGGACTCTATAGTCAGCAGGAGAGGTAAGCGATTCTGTGGACTCAAAAAGGAGACACCGATGCTACTTTGCCTCTCAGGAGCCAGGGTCTGAAACGTTACTGGACACGTCCATAATATCCTGAAAAGGAAAGGTCACGAGTCGTGATAAATATTGGTACCAATGATATGGGAAGAGGTCTGGAAAACAAAACACAGGGAGTTAGGGAGGAAGCTGAGAAGCAGGAACTCAAAGGTAGTAATGTCGGGATCGCTGCCTGTACCACCCGACAGTGGGGATAGGAATAGAATGAGGTGGCAGATAAGTGTGTGGCCGAAGAACACAGCAAGGGGCAGGGATTCCAGCAGGGTCCGATATTCTTGCAGGCGAATTTACTGGAGCTGTTGGGAGTGTTTTAAACTAATATGACAGGGCGATGGAAACCAGTATGATAGAGCTGAAGATGAGCCAGCAGGTTTAAATGTGGACACAGCCAAGTGTTAAATTGTACCACAGAGGCAAAATTCGATTTTGGTTGGTACGACGTTGTGGCCATTACTGAGTTGTGGCTGAAAGAAGATCTTGTTTGGGAGTTTAACATCAAAAGATATACTTTGTTTCGAAAGGACAGGCAGGAAGACATTGGCTATGTTTTCGAGATGGAATTACACCTTCAGAAAAAGGGGACATAAAGTCAGAGGACGTTGGCTCTTTGTGGGTGGAGATAAGAAATTACAGGGGTAACAAAGCACATTATGGGAATCATATACAGGCCTCCAAATAGTCGCCAAGATGTGGGTTTGAGTTGCAAAGGGAAAAGGCATGTAATAAGGGTAATGACACATTTGTCCTGGCGAACTTCAATATGCAAGGGGAATGGGAAAATCAAGCATACTTCAGGTGTCGGGTCGCAGGAGAGGGGATTTATTGCGATTGTGCTTGAGCCTACTTGGGGAAAGGCTAGCTTAGATTGGGTGTTGTGTAATAACCCAGATCCTGTTTAGTGGCTCGCCGAGCTGGCTTGTTCACTTGCAGATGTTTCGTTACCCAGCTAGGCAACATCACCAGTGCAACTTCGGATGAAATGCTGGTGATCTATACTGTTCGCCTTTTGTGTGTCCTGTGATTAGTCCATGAGTGAGTGAGTGTCAATATGGAAGCAAAAGTGAGTGGGAAGTTGGATGATTGGAAACCTTTTAAAATCTAACAAAAGGCAACTAAAAAAGCTATAAGAAGGGAAAAGATGAAATATGAGGTGAGACTAGACAATAATATCAAGCAGGATAACAAATGTTTTTGTTCAGTTATATAAAAAGAAAAAATGGAGTTGAGAGTTGATATTGGTCCACTGGAAGATGATATTGGTGAGCTAGTAATGGAAGACAAAGAAATAGCAGGTGAACTTTAGAAACATAGAAACATTGAAAACCTATAGCACAATACAGGCCCTTCAGCCCACAATGCTGTGCTGAACATGTACTTACATTAGAAATTACCTAAGGTTACCCATAGCCCTCTAGTTTTCTAAGCTCCATGTATCCAGAAGTCTCTTAAAACACCCCTTCATATCCGTCTCCACTACAGTTCCATGCACTCACCACTCTGCGTAAAAAAACATCTCCTCTGTACTTACAAGCACCTTAAATCTGTGTGCCCTCTCGTGCTAGCCATTTCAGCTCTGGGAAAAAGCCTCTGACTACCCACACGATCAATGCCTCTCATCATCTTATACACCCATATCAGGTCACCTCTCATCCTCCACCGCTCCAAAGAGAAAAGGCTGAGTTCACTTAACCTATTCTCATTAGGCATGCTCCCCAATCCTTGTAAATCTCCTCTGCACCCTTTCTGTAGTTTCCACATCCTTCCTGTAGTGAAGTGACCAGAGCTGAGCTCAAGTGGGGTCTGACCAGGGTCCTGTATAGCTAATGCATACTTTGCATATCTCTTCACTGTGGCCCGTGAGTGACGGGAAGCAGCAGTGACTGCCATCACTATTAATGAGAACAAGATTTCTGGATGGTGTGTTGCCATGGTCGGGGAAATCTCGCATCCAGTCTGAAACATGTTTAAGGGTAGTGTGAGCAGAGGTCAAGGTTCACGTCGGCACCAATGACAGGGCAGGAAGGGTGAAGAGGTGCTGCAAAGTGAGTTCATGGATGTAGGTGATAGGTTAAAGTGCACAACATCCAGGGTTGTGTCTTCAGGATTGCCACCCATACCACATGCTAGTGAGGCCTGAAATAGGATATAATACAGTCTAACGTGTGGCTGATGAGATGGTGCATTGTGGAGTGCTGCAGATGTTTGGATGATTCCAAGGAAGATGGGACCTGGACAGACATGATCGTTTTGCATCTGAACTGGAGGGGGACTGATACCCTTGCGGGAAGGGTTGTTAACACTGCATCGGGATGGGGTGAGGTGTCAAACTTGAGCTGCAAGGGGATGAAGAACCAGAGTGGATAGTGGAGTGGTTGTGTGGGAAAGATGCTGTTAATCCAACATAAAAAGTCAGGAGTCCAAAGAAAGAACATGGTGAAACAAATGTTCCCAAATGTGTATTATTTCATTGCAAGGAGTATTGTAGGAAAGGCTGATGAGCTTAGAGCATGGATCAGCGTATTGAATTACAGTATTGCAAGCATTAATGTGATTTGATTGGAGGAGGTGCAGGACTGGCAGCTCAGTCTTCCAGGGTTCTGTTGCGTTAGACACAATTTGATTGAGTGGCAGGGATTAAAGAAGGACAAGTGACATCACTAGTTAGGGAAAATGTCCCTGCATTGCTCATACAGGACAAACTGGAAAGCTCATCCACTGAGGCCTTATGGGTGAAACTGAACAATAAGGAAGGGATGGGATTATATTACAGAGTGCCCAATAGTCAATAGGATTTGGGGGATCAAATTGTTTGAGAAATCACAGGCAACTTAGAAGGTTATGATGCTAGATGGTTGTAACTTTCCACTTATTGACCGGGACACCCATACTTTAAAGGGCTGTTTGGGATATCGTTGGTAAAATGTGTTCAAGGAAGTTCCCTTGATGAATATATTGAGGTCATAACTATAGACTGAAATACTATTAGGGAACATGACGGGGCAGGTAACAGAGGTCTGTGCAGGTAAATACTTTGGATCTAGTGATCATAATACCATTAGTTTAAAGATCATTATGGAAATGGGTAGCTCTGGTTCTAAATTGGAGAAAAGGCCAATTTTAATGGTATCAGAAAGGATCTGGTGAACGTGGATTGGAACAGGTTGTTTTCGAGCAAATCTGTGCTTGGTAAGTGTGAGGCCTTCAAAACTGCTATTTTAAGAGTACAGAGATGGAATGCATAAATGACGACCAGTACAGAGTTTGAATGTTGCTGACAGAATAAAAGGCAGGGCTAACATGTTTAGGGAACCTTGGGTTTTGACAGATATTGAGACCCTGGTGAAGGAGTGCATAGCAAGTATAGGCAGGAAAGAACAAATGAGGTACTGATAAGTATAAATAATTCAAGAGTTACTAAAGGAGGGAATCAAGAGGGCTGAAGTACGGCACGAGTTTGCTCCAGCAGATAATGAAAAGGAGAGCACCAACTCCTTCATCAAATATATTCAAAATAAAAGTATACCAAAAGGCAAAATTGGTCTTCTTGAAGTTCAGAGAGGGCATTAATGCATGAAGCTGACGTAGGTGGGGGAGATTTAAAATGGATTTTTTGCATTTATGTTTACTCAGGAGACATACAGCGTCTTTACAGTGAGGCGAAACAGCAATGCGATCATGGACCCTATACAGATGACGGAGGAGGAGGTGTTTCTGTCTTGATATAGAATATAGAATAGTACAGCACAGTACAGGCCCTTCGGCCCACAATGTTGTGCCGACCCTCAAACCCTGCCTCCCATATAAGCCCCCACCTTAGATTCCTCCATATACCTGGCTAGTAGTCTCTTAAACTTCACTAGTGTATCTGCCTCCACCACTGACTCAGGCAGTGCATTCCACGCACCAGGAAGCAACAAATCTCTCTTTATATTAATCTCTGTCTAATCTTGCTGCTAACATTGTGTTTGTCACAGAGTCCAGAGTCTGGGAACAGCTAGATGGCAGGAAGCAGATGGTGATGATGGGAGGCTGGTTATTGGAGTCCAGGCCCGCGCCTCGTGGAGTTCCCCAGGGTTACACCCATTGCTACTTGTCATCTATGTCAATAATCTGGTTGAGAATGTACAGGGTATGGGGAGTGAGTTTGCAGCAAGTAATGTCAAACAATTACTTCTTTTTGCAAGATAGTAATATAAACACCCCTCTTTCCCTCTCCACACTCAGAACAGACCAAAAGCTACTTCATAAGATGCAAGTTCTTCAAATGAGCAAACACTGAGGGAATGTGAGTGAGATTAAAGAGCTGGGATACTGACAGTACATTACCAGACCTGGAGTGATTGCAACTGGGTCTGACAGAGGCATAACTGGTATTTCTGGGCACATTTAGTCTCACCATAACTATTCCCTACCTTACTCTGTACAGATATGTAATGTCTAAAGGACCAGTGTTTGAGTAAATGAGACTCACCAAACTTGCTCCGGACTGAATCAATGGAAACCCTGAGTCAGAAGGGTTCTCTCCAGTTGGTGCTCTCAGTCCTCGGGCTGGGTCACTTGCTGCTGTTCCCTCATCTTCAGTCGTGGTTCTCTTCCAGTTGTGGGCTTTTCTTCCAATAAATCTCTCACCGCAGGTCTAACTTTAACATGAAAGATGATGAAGCGCGTTAACAACACAAAGGAGAACAAAATATTTCTGCTCACTGAAATCTAAACATTGAAGACAAATCTAATGATCTCAGTGAACAAATCTGTAACTGCCCCTGACACGTCACAAAACCTGATGAGGGATAGGAAGGAGTCATCGTTCAGTCATCGCTAAGATATAAGATGCAGGAACAGAATTAGGTGATTCGATCCATCGAGTCTGCTCCAGCACTCAACCATGGCTGAGATTTATTCCAACACCATATTCCCGCCTTCCTCCTGTAACCCTGAAGCTACTTAGTAATGATGAATATATTAATCTCTGCCCTAAATATACCCAAATGGCAGCCTCCAACCACCCTCTGTGGCAACAAATTCCACAGATCAGCCATCTTTTGGCTGAAGAAATTTTTCTCATCTCAGTTTTAAAGGGAAGCGTCTTTATTCTGAGACTGTGCTGTCAGATCACAGACTCTCCGTCTAATGGAAACATCCTCTCCATGTCCACTGTATCCAGGCTTCTCAGCATTCAGTAGGTTTACTTAACCACCTCCCCTTTCACCACCCCGTCTGAACTCCACTGAGCACAGCCCCATAACCATCAAATGCTCCTCACACATAAAACCGATCATTCCTGAGATTATTCATGTGAACCTTGTCAGCAACAACTGCACTGAACACATTCCCAAGTACAACAGACAATCAGGAAATGTAAACCATCCCAGAGTGAATTTAATAGAAAGAAACTGGAATCACCAGAGTCGCTCAACAGGAAAGGAACTGCTGTGGGGAGAGAAACAAATTTAACCATTCAGGTTCACAATCTTCTGTCAGAATGGGTTCAGAATTTAGTGCAGATCTCCAGCAAGTTGAGTTTCTGTTTGATTTCCACTGTCTGACAGACAAGTGACAGCGTGGAGGAATTTCCAAACACAGTTTGAACACTGAAACCCCCCCAGGTCTATTTCTGCTGGTGCAAACACAGAACAGCCCATTTAATCACAGCCTGTCCTTGTGAGGGATGGAATACAAACTCATTCTCTCCTCAGGTTAACAGCATTGCTTCCAGAGGAACTCCAGAAACAAACATTTGATCCCAGACCAGAAATACTGGCTCAACACCTCACAAACCCGGGCAGCTTGATCCCCGGGTCCATTTTACTTGGATCTAAACAGGAGTGCAGTGCTGCCGGAGCTCACCGGGGCACCACTCCGGCACCTCGGTAAAAAAACGTCAAAATGAACAAGCGGGGAATTTAACAGCGGCCGCATATTAAATAGGGGGAATTTTACAGAGGCGGGGGTTGGGGATAGGTGGTGGTGACTGGTGGGGAAAATACCACTAACAACATTAGGATAGGATATTTGATCGTTTTTGGTGAAATCCTGGAGCTGTGACTGTTTTTTATTTAGGTATTTGTGAAATTTGTCCTCGCTTGACCCGTTGTTTTCCCAGCATGCCCTGCTGTAGCCTCCCGCCATTTCACAGATCCTCCATCTCTCTCCAGCCGAGGGACGACTGGACACAAGTGTGAGCGTTTTTCCGCTCTTTCCAACGGGTACCATTGGATTCCAGGTAGCAGCTGTATTAAGCAAGGAATGAACATCGAAACCCAGGTTAAAAGTCCAAAATAATGAAAGAAAAATTCACTGCTCGCTTATCTTCGGCCTGATTTTGATGAAGAATTCAAGGTAATCATCCAAAATCTTCTTCTACACCTGGATAAAGTGAATTTAGTTTTTTTCACAAGGCAAATGGGGAAAAAAAATTTCTAGGCTATAAGCTAGTTTTACATCATTTCAACTGTCATTAATAGCGCATCAACCCCTTGGCCGAGCTCCACCAACTGTAGTTGATTGGAAAGAGGCTGTTTGTCTCTTTGTGTTGACAGGAAAAAGAGTAACTTAGGGAGGCAATGAACGAGACGAAACGCATTTCCAAACCTCCCAAATGGTTGCCCTCCTCCCCTATTAACATTTATCACTTCCAAATACGATATTTTTTATTCGTATAGATACGACAATAATTTATGTAAAGATTCAAGCTTCTTTAACTTTTTATACATTTAAAGACTAAACAGAATCTGTATAGGTCTAACCATGTAGTACTCGACGTGTGAGGATATTGTGAGTATCGACACTCACAGATACACTTCCTGTCCAAACATTTCTGTGAGAGAAACGGTACGAGGCAGAGTTGCCAACCTTCCACTTTTGATACTAATATTCAGCAATATTCGTGGCTTCAGCAAAACTTCATTAGACGTTTTTTTTTCATACTTGATTACTTGGTTCCAATGTAGATATCTAAAAGTGTAAAAAACTTACTTGCTTTATTTCTGTTATTTTTATACCTGCTTAGGAACACTGCTAAGCGCTGTGGGCCCTGCTGTCTGCTCTGACTCAGTCGTATTAGTAAAGCTACATCTGTGGTGGTCCGTGGATTACTCACTAATACAAAAGTAAATTTTTCTCACTAACAACCCTGTGGCTTCTAAGCAAACAATGTTAACTTCTTTCTTCCGTAAACAAGCTGAGGAGTGTAACAAGAATAACATACAAGTCATTGATAACAGTAAAACTAACAAAAGCTGTGTTTCGCCTGCATCTAATTCAAATTTTCTAACCGGCTCCAAATGAAGTTCTGAAAGTAATGGTCCTTCGAAGTCAGGCTTGTATCCCTGTTCAGGTGTTTGATAGGCTATAATCTTGTTAATGTCTTAACTGTCACTATATTTCTGTGTACATCAGTCACTGAAAGCAAGCATGCAAGTACAGCAGGCAGTGAAGAAAGCTAATGGCATGTTGGCCTTCATAACAAGGGGAATTGAGTATAAGAGCAAAGAGGTCCTTCTGCAGCTGTACAGGGCCCTGGTGAGACCACACCTGCAGTACTGTGTGCAGTTTTGGTCTCTAAATTTGAGGAAGGACATTCTTGCTATTGAGGGAGTGCAGCGTAGGTTCACAAGGTTAATTCCCGGGATGGCGGGACTGTCATATGTCGAAAGATTGGAGCGACTGGGCCTGTATACTCTGGAATTTAGAAGCCTGAGAGGGGATCTAATTGAAACATCTATAATTATTAAGGGATTGGACATGCTGGAGGCAGGAAACATGTTCCTGCTGATGGGTGAGTCCAGAACCAGAGGCCACAGTTTAAGAATAAGGAGCAGGCCATTTAGAACGGAGTTGAGGAAAAACTTTTTCACCCAGAGAGTGGTGGATGTATGGAATGCTCTGCCCCAAAGGCTGTGGAGGCCAAGTCTCTGGATGCTTTCAAGAAAGAGATGGATAGAGCTCTTAAAGATAGCGGAATCAAAGGTTATGGGGTTAAGGCAGGAACTGGATACTGATTGTGGATGATCAGCCATGATCACAGTGAATGGTGGTGCTGGCTCGAAGGGCCGAATGGCCTACTCCTGCATCTATTGTCTATTGAGCTGTGGAATTCATATATTTCTTTCATCTTGGTTTAGTGCTTGACATTATAAGAAGCCCTATTCATTTATATATGCCACAGCCAATTTGTGTACCTGCTCATTACATGAATGGGGGAAGGAAGTTACCCAGTACATGAAATGAGCTGGTAGACTGATTAGGTGTGACATCGAGTTTCTTAGCCTGAGGTGGAAGGAGTCAATTTTGAAAACCAGTCAATTTTCAATTATCTGAAACAGAAATACCACAACAGTTATTAACTTCAAACTTTCTGCATGATCACTCACAGAGCGGAACTACACGTACATGTAACGACAGCTGTAAACTTCAGGCCTTCTAACTTAGGCCACGAACTTATCAACCACCCCTCGTCCAGCTCCGGCACCCAAAAAACTGGCACTGCACCCCTGCTCCAGCCGTCAGGCAGAGCCCGGGCCCGGGACTTTCCGAATTTAAGCGGCCCAGATTCACACAAACTCGGGGATGTTTCCACTCACCGCCGCCCCGAATCGGACACCCACCAACGGCAGCTGCATTCGGCACCGCGCATGCGTTAGCAGGATGTTCGCGGCAGCGCCACCAGTGGCCGGAGGTCCATGCAGCGCCACCAGTGTCCGGAGGTCCGTGCAGCGCCACCAGTGGCCGGAGGTCCATGCAGCGCCACCAGTGGCCGGAAGGCCGGAGCGATAACAGGGAGGTAAATCACGAACACGACAAAGTCTGCAGATCAAAGTTGCTGGTGAACGCAGCAGGCCAGGCAGCATCTCTAGGAAGAGGTACAGTCAACGTTCCAGGCCGAGACCCTTCGTCAGGACGTCGACTTCCTAGAGATGCTGCCCGGCCTGCTGCGTTCACCAGCAACTTTGGTGTGTGTTGCTTGAATTTCCAGCATCTGCAGAATTCCTTGTGTTTAAAGTCTGCAGATGCTGGAAATCCAAAGCAACACAAACAAAATGCTGGCGGAACTGAGCAGGCCGGGCAGCATTTATCGAAAAGAGTCAACAGTCGACGTTTCCAGTTGAACCCTCCTTCAGGACTGAGATGAAATGACGGAAATACCTGAATAAAATCGGTCTGGATGAGGAAATGTCTCGCTGGAAGGTGATAGGTGAAGCCAGGTAGGTGGGAAAGCTGAAAAGCTGAAGAAAATAGAATCTAATAGGAGAGGAGAGTGGAGAATAGGAGAAAGGGATGGAGCAGTGGACCCAGAGAGAAGTGACCAACAGGTGAGTGGACGTGGAAAGTCAGAGAGGAAGAGAGGGAGTGGGAGGGAGGGGTGAGGGAGAGATTTGTTCACCGGAAGGAGAAATCGATATTCATGCCATTGGGTTGGGGGGCGGGGGGTACCCAGAAGGAATATAAGGTCCTGATCCTCGACCCTGAGGTGGCTTCATCTTAGCACAAGAGGAGGCGATGGGTTGACACGTCGGAACGGGAATGGGAATCGGAATGGGAATGAAAATGTTTGGACACCGGGAAGTCCTGCTAGGAGCGGATAGTTCAAAGGTTAATTTATTATCAAGCAGGTATCCGTAAAAAACTCTGGAGTTTCTTTTCTTCTCCAGAGAGCCACGAAACAAAGAAAGAACATGAAAGTCGTTCAGAGAGAAAAATCAAACTCCCACCCCACCCCCCGCATCAAAAAGAAATGCATCCCGATCATCAACCCCCAAAACCCACCCCTCCCGCACAAAAGGGAACAATAACATCGACCCCCCCCCCAAAAAACACAACCCGACCCCGCACAACTGCGGAGGGTCTGGTGTCACCAGTGTCGAGGCGGCCGCATCGGGAGCAGCGGACACAACGGGCGACCCCGGAAGGTTCACAGGTGAAGTGTCGCCTCACCTGGAAGGATGTTTGGACAACGGAGAGAGTTCGGCCGTCCGGCCCTTTCACTGTGACACCCCGAACTCCACATCAAATCCGTCCACACCAATCTGGGTGAACTTTAATGACCAATAAATATAATTCCTCTCAGTGATCAGCTGTCTGAATGATCCCCTGACTCTGAGAGGAAGGGGTGTCTATGGTCCACATTGTCAGGGTGTTGAGTTTACCAGGAGACAGAGACTGCAGGGACGAGAGGTTTTCTGTTGACTAATACACTGTGTGTGGACCCCGCTGGCAATTCTGGTGTTGTGACCCGAATCGAGACAAACACCAGGCTGCCCACTCCACCAACAACACGGCACAGCCGGACACATAACAGGGGACTTTACATCTCACAACACTGGATTCAGTGATGAAACCCGTGATTAATGTTGTTGTCCCACCGAAATCATCAGAAACGTCCATTCAGGTGTTTTTAAATACGAGCGCTCCCCCACAGGTGACGTCACACAGGTGCACGCACGCGCCTGACGTCACACATGGGCTCCCCCACACCGGGATCTGCCCTCACGTGCGCCGTGTCTTACGTCACCCGCGCGCTGGAGAGCTCGAGCTTTGTCGGTTTAACGGCTGGGCTACTAATCACGTGACCAGCCCCTCCCCCACCGCTGTCAACAGAGGATTCACGCGCTGCGCTATTCCCATTGGTGCGAAGCGATGTCAATCACTGGTTACAACCAATAGCGGAGGCGGACCAGCTGAGAGGGCGTTACCCCGCTGAATCAACCTGGCATTGCTCTCTCCGTCAAAGCGGAACAAATCCCAAAGTAAATGTCCGCTTTCTGATTTATTTCCATTTCCCTCCGAGGGAACAAAATCTTTGACATCAGCTGTTGAGAAAATCACCTTTGTTCTACCCCCATGTGAGATGAGGAGAGGTGAGGTACACCCCAGGTGCGGGACACGGGAAACTGGGTGAGAGTCGGGAAGGGGAATGAGGTGAAATGGCCATCGCAGAGTAATCTTGTGTCCGTCCCGCACAACAACAGGTGGACCCACTTTAGACACTGTCGGGGGGATCACTGACAGAGGAAAGTCAAAGGGGTGAGAGGGGACTAATATCCCAGTGGTGAGGCTCGCTAGTGCGAGTGTGGGGAGAGGGTGATGTGGTTCAAATAAGTTGTTGGGGGAATGGGAGCCAGAATGACAGAACAGATAGTGGGGAGGGTGAATTGACTTTATTACATACATCCTTCATATACATGAGGAGTAGAAATCTTTACATTATGTCTCCGTCTAAATGTGCAATGTGTAATTTATAGTCATTTATAATAAATAGTTTGTACACAGGACAGTCAATATAACATAGAAATGCAATTGTATCAGCATGAATTAATCAGTCTGACGGCCTGGTGGAAGATGATGTCCCGGAGCCTGTTGGTCCTTTTGCTGTGGTACCGTTTCCTGGATGGGAGCAGCAGGAACAGTTTGTGGTTGTGGTGAATTGGGTCCCCAATATCCTTTGGGCCCTTTTTACACTCCTGTCTCTGTAAATGTCCTGAATAGTGGGAAGTTCACATCTACAGATGCGCTGGGCTGTCCGCACCACTCTCTGCAGGTTCCTGTGATTAAGGGAAGTACAGTTCCCATACCAGGCAGTGATGCAGCCAGTCAGGATGCTCTCAATTATGTCTCTGTGGAAAGTCCTTAGGATTTATGGCCCATCCCGAACTTCTTCCACCATCTGAGGTGAAAGAGATGTTTTTGTGCTCTATTCACAACACAGCCAGTATGTACAGACCATGTGAGATCCTCGGTGATGTTTATGCCGAGGAACTTAAAGCTGTTCACCCTCTCAACCCCAGATCCATTGATGTCAATAGGGGTTAGCCTGTCTCCATTCCTCCTGTCGTCCACAATCAGCTCCTTTGTTTTTGTGACAATGAGGGAGAGTTTGGTTTCTTGACACCAGTCAGATGTTGTTCAGACCTCAGATGGAGTCAGCAATCAAATGGTTGAGCATGGGGCGATGAATGTGCATCGTAGGAAAGCCAGATGAGCTCAGGACAGGGAATTATAACCATATAACCATGTAGCAATTACAGCATGCAAACAGGCCGTCTCGGCTCTTCTAGTCCGTGCCGAACTCTTACTCTTACCTAGTCCCACCGACCTACACTCAGCCTATAACCCGCCATTCCTTTCCTGTCCATATATCTATCCAATTTAACTTTAAACAACAACATTGAACCTGCCTCAACCACTTCTGCTGGAAGCTCGTTCCACACAGCTACCACTCTCTGAGTAAAGAAGTTCCCCCTCGTGTTACCCCTGAACTTTTGCTCTTTAACTCTCAACTCATGTCCTCTTGTTTGAATCTCCCCCACTCTCAATGGAAAAAGCCTATCCACGTCAACTCTATCTATCCCCCTCATAATTTTAAACACCTCTGTCAAGTCCCCCCTCAACCTTCTACGCTCCAAAGAGTAAAGACCCAACTTTTTCAACCTTTCTCTGTAACTTAGGAGATGAAACCCAGGCAACATTTTAGTAAACCTTTTAGAATGCACGATTTCTCTCCCTCTTTCACCAAATTTCAATCCCTCATTATGATATTGTAGCCATTATTGGGGCTTGGTTGCACCCAACAGTCTGAGGGATTTAGAGGAATAAATTTGTAGAGAGATTGCAGACGATGCCAAGAATGAAAGGTTGATTCAGTAAGTGATTTTAACTTTCCATATATTGACTGGGACTCCCATACTGTAAAAGGACTAGATGGGGTAGAGTTTGTCAAATGTGCCCTTAATCAGTATGTAGAATTCCTGACGTAGAAGTGTGAAATAAGCTGATGATCCAGGGCTGGTGACAGAAATTAGTGATCATAATGCCATAAGATTCAAAGTAAATATGGGAAAAGATAGGTCTGGACCACGGGTTGAGATTCTAAGTTGGAAAAAGGTCAATTTTGATGGTATCAGAAAGGATCTGACAAGTGTGGTTTGGGACAGACTGTTTCCTGGCAAAGGAGTACTTGAAAGTGGGAGGCCTTTAGAAGTTAAATTTTGAGGGTGTAAAGTTTGTATGTGCCTGCAAAATAAAAGTTGAAAGGTAACTGGTGCAGGAAACGTTGCTTTTCCAGAGATATTGAAGCCACGGATATTTTGTTCTTCCAAATGCCTCGGACTGTTGGGCACTACCAAGACTCATTAATGACTACAATATCATAATTCCACGCACTGAGCTCATTGGACTTTTTTTTAGTTGTCTTCTGTTGGTTTCCAAAAGCTTCCCAATAGTGTTTGCTCTTTTGTTTGCCCTCGCTTTGGCTTTTATGTTGGCTTTGGCTTCTCATTTCATCCACAGTTGTGTCCTCCTGCCTTTCCAATGCTTCCACTTCTTTGGGATGTATCGATCACTCAGCTCCCGAATTGATCCCAGAAGCTCCAGCCATTGCTACTCCGTTGTCACTCCTACCTTTTCCTTCCAAACAAGTTTGGCCAGCTTCTCTGTCATAGAAACATGGAGAAGTTCAGTACAGAATCAGGCTACTTGGCCCTTCTAGTCAATGCCAAAAAACATTTAACCTGTCTAATGCAACTACCTGCACCGGAACCATCGCCCTCCATACCCCTACCATCCAGGCTCCCATACAAACTTCTTTTAAATGGTGAAACCCAGCTCATATTCACCAGTTGTGCTGGTATCTCATTCCACACTGTCACGACCATTTCAGTAAAGAACTTTTCCAAATGTTCCCATTAAATTTTCACCTTCCCCCCTTACCCATGACCTCTGGTTATCATCCCAGCCAACCTCAGTGGAAAAAGCTGCTTGCATTCACCCTATCTATACACTCATAATTTTGCATACTTCTAACAAATGCTCAAAGCAATGTATAATTTTCTAGTTTATATTTAGAACCTTGTTTAGGTGTATAAGATGATGAGGGGCATTGAGCCAGAGGTTTTTCCCAGGGCTGAAATGGCTAACACGAGGGGCATAGTTTTAAGGTGCTTGGAAATAGATACCGAGGGGATGTCAGGGGTAAGTTATTTTTACACATGTAATGCACTGCCAGCAGCGGTTGTCGAGACAGATACAATAGGGTCTTTTAACAGCCTCTTAGATAGGTACATGGAGCTTAGAAAAATAGAGGGCTATGCGCTAGGGAAATTCTAGGCAGTTTCTAGAGAAAGTTACATGCTTGGCACAACATTGTCAGCTGAATGGCCAGGAATATGCTGCAGATTTCTATGTTCTGTGTTCTATGTTGAACAGCGAAATAACTTCTCTTCTTTAATCTGTACAGTGTCCACGATTTTAATGCCACTTTTCCATACTCCAATACAATCTTTGTCCATCTCCTGAGTAAATAGAGATGATAAAAATACTTAAGATCTCCCCCATCCACATATGGGTTGCCATTCCGGTCTTCCAGAGGACCAACTTTGTGCCTTGCAATCCTTTTGCTCTTAATCTACCTTCAGAATCCCTGATAATTATCCTTCATCTTTTCTGCAAGGGGAATCTCATGCCTTCTTTTCGCCATCCTGATTTATTTCTTATGTGTTCTCTTGCACTTCTTATACTCCATAAGAACCTGCCTGCCTATCCCTGTTACGCAACTCCATTTTGAGCTTCCCCAGGGTCTCAATATCTCTTGAAAACCAAGGTTCCCTACAGTTTCTATCTTTACCTTTTATTCTGACAAGCACACACCCGCTTTGTATTTTGAAAATTTCGCTTTGAAGGCCTCCCATTTACCAAGCACACCTTTTCCATAAAGCAGCCTGTCCCAGTCCACAGTTGCCAGATCCTAGTATCTAAATTCCAGGTGTTGATCCATGCCCTGAACACATCCGCCTTTCCTACGTTGCTCCTTGTATTGAAATATACAGGATTGAGCATATTTACTGCACCATGCTCAACGTTTCTCATTCCTGAATTTGTCTGAGGACTGAACAACATCTGTCTCCATAACCCCTCCACTATCTGTTCTGTTGTTCAGGCTCCCATTATCCCTGCAACTTTAGTTTAACTACCCCCCCCCCTCTACCCCCACCTCCCACCATGCAGCTCCATCACCCCTTTGGCTTTCCTCCCCCAGATCAATAAAAAAGAGGTGCATACCAGGTACAGGCAGATAGGAACAAATGGGGTACTTATGAGATACAGGAAATTCAAGTGAACACTTATGAAAGAAATAAAAGAAGACATGAGGTTGCCTGAGCAGACAAAGTGAAGGAGAATGCTCATGGATTCTGCAGGTATGTTAAGTGCGAAAAGATTGCAAGGGAAAAATTAATACTCTGCAAGATCAGAATGGTAATCAATATGAGGAGACAAAATAGATGTGAGAGATGTTTTTTTGGCTCAGGAGATGGACACAGAGTCTATAGAAGTGAGGCAAATCTGCATCAACTTCATGGACCCTGTACAGATTACAGAGATGGAGGAGTTTACTGTCTGAAGGCAAATTAGCGTAGATCAATCCCCAGGGCCTGACAAGTTGTTCCCTAGGACCCTGCGGCAGACAAGTGCAGAAATTGTCGGGGCACAAGCACAGATATTTAAATCATTCTGAGTGACAGGTGAGGTACTGGAGGATTGGAGAACAGCCAATGTTGCTCCGCTGTTTGAGAAAGGCTCTAAAAATAAACTAGGAAATTATACATTGTGAGCCTGACATCAGTAGTGGGAAAGTTATTGGAATGTGTGTGCCAGTAGGAAGTTCTTTGGATTTGGGGCCCCATCCCAAGCTTCTGGTGGAAGAGGTGCTGTTGTGCTCTTTTCACAACACAGCCAGTATGTACAAACCATGTGAGATCCTCGGTGATGTTTATGCCGAGGAACTTAAAGCTGTTCACCCTCTCAACCCCAGATCCATTGATGTCAATAGGGGTTAGCCTGTCTCCATTCCTCCTGTCGTCCACAATCAGCTCCTTTGTTTTTGTGACAATGAGGGAGAGTTTGTTTTCTTGACACCAGTCAGATGTTGTTCAGACCTCAGACAGAGTCAGCAATCAAATGGTTGAGCATGGTGCGATGAATGTGCTGAGCTGTGTATATCACAATGCAAGAAGCATCGTAGGAAAGCCAAATGAGCTCAGGACAGGGAATTATGATATTGCAGCCATTATTGGGACTTGTTTGCACCCGACGGTCTGAGGGACTTTGAGGAACAAATTTGTGGAGAGATCGCAGACCATGCTAAGAAACAAAGGTTGATTCAGTAAATGATTTTAACTTTCCATATATTGACAGGGACTCCCATACTGTAAAAGGACTAGCTGGGGTAGAGTTTGTCAAATGTGCCCTTAATCAGTACGTAGAATTCCCGACGTAGAAGTGTGCAATAAGCTGTTAGGAAATGATCCAGGGCTGGTGACAGAATTTAGTGATCATAATGTTATGAGATTCAAAGTAAATATGGAAAAAGAGTGGTCTGGACCATGGGTTGAGATTCTAACTTGCAGAAAGTTCAATTTTAATGGTTTCAGAAAGGATCTGACAAGTGTGGTTTGGGACAGGCTGTTTTCTGGCAAAGGAGTACTTGGTAAGTGGGAGGCCTACAGAATTGAAATTTTGATGGTGCAGAGATTGTACGTGCCTGCCAAAATAAAAGTTGAAAGGTTACTGGTGCAGGGAACCTTGGTTTTCAAGAGATACTGAGGCCCCAGGTATTTTGTTCCTCTAAATGCCTCAGACTATCGGGTGCAACCAAGACTGTTAAATGACTACAATATCATAATTCCACCCCCGAGGTCATCCATCTTTTTTTTAGTCATTTTCTGTTGGTTTCTAAAAGCTTCCCAATAGTTTTTGCTCTTTTGTTTGCCCTCTCCTTGGCTTTTATGTTGGCTTTGGCTTCTCATTTCATCCACAGTTGTGTCCTTCCGCCTTTCTACTGCTGCCACTTCTTTGGGATGTATCGATCACTCAGCTCCCGAATTGCTCCCAGAAACTCCAGCCATTGCTGCTTCATTCTCTCTCCTACCTTTTCCCTTCCAAACAAGTTTGGCCATCTTCTCTGTCATAGAAACATGGAGAAGTTCAGTACGGAGACAGGATATTTGGCTCATCTAGTCAAAGCTGAAAGAACATTTAATCTGTCTAATGAAACTAACAGCACCGGGACCATCGCCCTCCATACCCCTACCATCCAGGCTCCCATCCAAACTTCTTTTAAATGGTGAAACTGAGCTGATATTCACCAGTTGTGCATTCCATACTCTCATGGCCATTTCAGTAAAGAGCTTTTCCAAATGTTTCCGATAAATTTTATTCTTCCCCACTGACCCATGACCTCTGGTTGTTATCCCACCCAACCTCAGTGGAAAAAGCTACTCGCATTTGCTCTATCTATACCCTCAAAATTTTGTATACTTCTACCAAATCCTCAAAGCAATGTATAATTTCTTGTTTATGTTTGGAGCCTTTTTTGGTGTATAAGATGATGAGAGCATTGATCGTGTGGATAGCCAGAGGTTTATTCCCAGGGCTGAAATGGCTAACACGAGGGGGCATAGATTAAGGTGCTTGGAAATAGAAACCTAGGGGATCCCAGGGGTAAGTTTTTTACCCAGAGAGTGGTGGGTGCATGGAATGCACTGCCGGCTATTTGTGTGAGTATTTCAGTTACTGTGGGGCCAGGAACCCATGCAGCTCAGTGGGAACAGGGAATAATACCAATGGACAGAGTCAAACTGAGCAAGGTCACAGATTGGAGATGGCAGAAATGCCCCATTCTTAGAGAGACAGGAAGAGCATCAGAGAGTTTGATGGTCACTCCAGATTCCAGCTCTGTGCCCTGTTACAAGATGATTTCTCTCTCCAACTTGTGTTGAACTTCACTGTAACAATATGATGCCAGAATAGACCTTGACAACTCAAGTGACCTCATCTGAAAGGTTGTCCAACACTGATTGATGGATTTTGTAAATCTTTTTTTACAGGTTAAAAATGACAAGGAATTTGTCTACTGGAATCTCGAACACAACACGCCAGTTTTGCTGTCTCTGTCCAGATATTTAAGAAGTGGAGCAAGGAATTCACTCGACCATCCTTCCTGCTCAGACTGTCGGGAGGGTTTCTCTCGATCATCAGACCGACTGGCATTCCCATCATTTTACACAGGGAGGAACCCATTCATCTGATCAGACAGAGGGAATGGATTCAGCCAGTCCTCTGAACTGAAGGTACATTAGCAAGTTCACACTGGACAAGGCCATTCACCTGTTGCGTGTGTGAGAAGGGATTCAGTCGGTCTTTCCACCTGTGGACACTCCATTCAGTTCACACTGGGCGGAGGCTGGTTATCTGCTGAATTTGTGGGGAAGAATTCACTCGATCATCTGACCTAATGGCTCACCAGTCAGTTCATACTGGGGAGTGGCCATTCATCTGCTCAGACTGTGGGAAGGGATTCACTTGGTCATCCCAACTGAAGGTACATCAGCGAATTCACACTGGAGAGAGGCCGTTCACCTGCTCAGACTGTGGGAAGGGATTCACTTGCTCATCCCCACTGAAGGTACATCAGCGAGTTCACACCGGGGAGAAGCCATTCACCTGCTCGGACTGCGGGAAGGGATTCACTTGCTCATCTAAACTGAAGTTACATCAACGAGTTCACACTGGAGAGAGGCCGTTCACCTGCTCAGACTGTGGGAAGGGATTCACTTGCTCATCCGAACTGAAGGTACATCAGCGAGTTCACACTGGAGAGAGGCCGTTCACCTGCTCAGACTGTGGGAAGGGATTCACTCAGTCATCCGAACTGAAGGTACATCAGCGAGTTCACACTGGGGAGTGGCCATTCACCTGCTCAGACTGTGGGAAGGGATTCACTCAGTCATCCGACCTACTGTTACACAAGACAGTTCACACTAGGGAGAGGCTGTTCACCTGCCCGGACTGTGGGAAAGGATTCACTCAGTTACCCACCCTAATGGCACACCAGCGAGTTCACACTGGGGAGCGGCCCTTCACCTGCTCGGATTGTGGGAAGGGATTCACTTTGTCATCTCAGTTACTGAGTCACCAGTCAGTTCACACCGGGGAGAGGCCATTCACTTGCTCAGTGTGTGGGAAGGGATGCACTTGCTCATCCCAACTGAAGGTACATCAGCGAGTTCACACCGGGGAGAGGCCATTCACCTGCTCAGACTGTGGGAAGGGATTCACTCGGTCATCTCACCTGCAATCACACCGGTCAGTTCACACTGGGGTGTGGCCATTCATCTGCTCAGTGTGTGAGAAGGGATTCACTCAGTCATCTCAGCTGCAGAGACACCAGCGAGTTCACACTGGATAGAAGCCGATGAGCTGCTCAGACTTTGGGAAGAGATTCTCTCAGCCAAATCAACCAGATTTGCATCATTGAGTTCGCACTGAGGAGAGGCCATTCACCTGCTGTGAATGTGGGAATGGATTCATTCAGTTATCTATCCCTATGACACACTACCAGGTTCACACTGGGGAGTTGCTGTTCACCTGCTGTGAATGTGGAAGCGATTCACTCAGTCATCTTGTCAAATGTAACTATTGCTTCAGCTAGCAGCTTAATATAGGGGGTGATAGCCCCCCCAGCCCAACGAAGCTTAAGAAATCTCATTTGGGTGGATGCTGTGCGATGTCTTCCCTGTTACAAATCAGTTCCCTGAAATAACAAACAGTACACAATATGTGATTAAACGATTGAGCTTTATAATTCTGACTTTGGCTATAGGGTTAGTAAAGAAAACAAAAAAAAAGAAAAAGAGTCCACTCTCTCCATTCGCGTCTTCTCATCTCTCCCCAGCAAAAGACCACGAAAATCTCTCTTCCAGGCTCACAAGAGAGAACATTTCTGTCATTGGATAGCCCCGCACTCCAAAACCCTGTTATCTCCAGTCATAACCTAAACATTTCTGCTACAGAGAAACCGTGATGTTACTATTGTGTCCACTCCTTTTCTGAAAGTTTATTTAAGCAATCTTGTAAATTGTCTGGCAGCCTTTTTGTTTTCTGTTTTCAATTTGTTTTGTCCGTGCTCCACCTGGTACTGTATTTCCTTGGTATTGTTTTATCTTCAATACATTTTGTCTTTGTAAAATTGAAAATTGTAAATAAAGTAATTTAAAAAAAAAGATCCCAGTGTGAGGTGCTCCACTGGTCGAGGCACATGTGTGTGGTGGGAATGGTTATATCTATTGAGGGAGTTGTTCCTGCTTGTTTATCCTGTAATATTATATTCGGATGGTTATTATGGATTGCCCTATCTGAAATAATGTATTGATTATCATATACTTTGTGAGATTTTGACTCTAAAACTGGATCAGGCTCGAATATATTTTGCCTTAATGAAGTGATGAAGGTCATTCATAAGTTTGTATTTTTAAGCAAGATTCTGGTGAATGATATTTGCCACTTGATTGTAATCAAATTGAGTTCAACTGCTGCAGGATCCTGGAATGTGTTGGATTGTGTCTGATTTCTCTTGTTATTCCCTGCATTTATTGCCTTGCTTGTTTGTATTGTACAACGTTTGCATGTAGTTTTGATTTTTTTCTTATTTTTCTTAACCACCTTGTCCTGTATTTCTGCAAGGAACCCCTCTGTTTCTGGGAAGAGATCTCCAACTCTCAGTCAGGTGCTCGATGCTTCCTTGTCAACATCTGGTTGATCTTTTCTTCCATAGTGATGATTCATTTTTCTGAGTTAGCCTCTCATTTAAGTTTCTGGTCTGTATTTCTTATCACAATTGCATATATACACACAGACTGTTAAGTCCGGTTCAGTTTTCGTGAAAATATATACTCCGAAGTTTTATCTGACTGTTGTGTGATTTTTTTTTTCCAAGTGTGTTATTTCTCTTCCTCCATCTGTCCAAGGTAGTGTTAATCTAAGTGGGTTTGAGTGTAAATAGTCTTTTCTAAAGTTGTCATTTCAGTTCTTATTTATCTTTGTAAATTTTACTGATTGAAATATTTTCATTAAAAAAAGTCAATGTTGGTATTGATGAAAGTGTTTATTGCCTTTGTTGTATTTGTTAACAATTGATCTCGGTTTGGCAGGTTTTTTTTAAGCCTTGACTAAATTTTGTCAAAGGTTTTCCCTATTTCACACTACTTTCTATTGTCTTTGCTTGTTGATATTCCAAATATGTGGGTATCAAGAGTCCCGATGAAGCGTCTTGGCCCGAAATGTTGATTCCCATCCATAGATGCTGCCTGACATGCTGAGCTCCTCCAGCACTTTGTGTGTAGTTCTCTAGATTTCTAGCATCTGCAGGTCCTCTTGTTTCCCAGATACTTATATGTTTCTTGAAAGAACAAGCTGGTAGTGGGGTTGTGTGGCTCTGTTGGTAAAATACTAAATAAGATCATTCGAAAGACGTGGCATAGGGTTGGAAGGTGTAGAATCTCTGTGGGTGGATAAAGGAACAGCAAATGTAAAAAAAAAAAATCCCTGATGGGAATTGTATAGAGACCTCCAAACAGTAGTATGTTTTCCACAAATGACAATGGGAGATAGAAAATGCATGCCAAAAGGGCAATGTTACATGGGGGATTATCATGCAGGTGATTAGGAAAATGAGGATGGTATTGGTCTCAAGAGGAGGAATTCCTAGAATACCAACAAGATGCTTTTTTAGAGCAGCTCATGGTTGAGCCCTCTTGGGGATCAGCTATTCTGGATTGGGTGTTGTAATGAACCAGAATTAATTAGGTCACTTAAGTTCAAAGAACCCTTCAGGGCAAGTGATCTCAATATGATAAAATTCATCCTGACATTAGAGAAGGAGAGGCTTGTTACGTACCCCGTGACGGGTTAAATGAACCAGCAGCAATAGAGCAGACCTGGAGTCTGTTTTTAATGTTAAAAACCACTATTTATTAGTAACTACTTAATATAGTAACTTAAACCAGGCAAATCAAAAGTTAGCAATGTTATGTAAGGAAGTTCAGTTCAATCCTCAGGTTAATTGATGAGAGATGTTTGTGTAATGTCTGTGCCCCAATTTACCCCCGTTCGCCTACGGTGAACTGCTGTCACCCTGCCAATAGTGCAATACTTCGGTGTAAATACGGTGTAATGCTCCCAACACAAATATCAGACAATACACCAAAGGCGAGTAAGTAATTACAGTTTTTGTTATTTCTTAGTGATGGGTTAGTAGAAACACATAACCTAAAGGCACCAAAGCAGTAAGTTTATCAGTTTGTGCACATAATGTTTTAATACGTTGGAGCTCACACCTCCGGTTCCAACCACAACGACCCTTTGAGCCCTCGGCCACCGTCCGAACCGCCGACTTCCAGTATCCGTCACCCTGGAACCGCTGTCCACTCCTCACACGTCCGGCCTCCTCGCTCGCCTCCCGAAAAAGATGGCGAACTCCCACTCAGCTCAGACATACAAGATAGCATAACAATTCTCCAGTGATTAGTTCCACCCATATCGGCAGGAGGAGGAGAAGATGGCGGCGTGACGCAGCGTGCAGCAGCTACTCCGGTGGTGATACCTGTAATCTGTCAAGTCAGGTGCCGTGCACAATCCTGATTTGATGGAGACAGACGTGAGAGCACGGAGGAACATCTGGAGAAACTTCTGAAATGCCTTCTTCACTACCGCTGCTACCGTGTGATCTGGAATCTCTGGAGGAGAAGGCCCGGAATCCTCGGCTTTGCTTGTTGCTCGGTGGCCGGGGTGGGGTCGAAGCGCTCGGCAGAGGATGGTGGTCAGGAGGCTGTATCGGAGGGGCTGGTCGGAGGCTCAAAGTTTTCGGACAGGCTCAGAGTTGGCTGTGGTCGGATGCTTCCAATGCATCGGCTGTTGTCAGCACATGGAGGTTTACGGCAGGGAGAATTTCTCCCTTTTGCCGCCTGCTATCGGGAGTCGATTGGAACTTTGAGACTTTTTTTTACCGTGCCCATGGTCTGCTCTTCATCAAATTATGGTATTGCTTTGCACTGCTGTAACTATATGTTATAACTATGTGGTCTTGTCAGTGTTAGTCTTTGGTTTGTCCTTTTTTTTTGTGATATCACTCTGGAGGAACATTGTATCATTTCTTAATGCATGTATTTCTAAATGACAATAAACGAGGACTGAGTGTCCTCATAATCTAAATAATCTAACTCAAACATTTCGGCTACAGAAACCCATGACAGCATTAAGTGACATTACAGAGAAGCCATTCTGTTAGCCTGAACAGCTAACACCACAGTTAATGGTAATGAGAGCCTACATTCTCCCCCCACAGAATTCAGTCATGTCCTCATGACACTCAGATAATTTGCCAACCCTTCCTGCAAAACACAGAGCCCAACCCAAGTGCAGAAAGCAGTGACATAACTCCCCGAAACAGTGGAGATCACACCCTGTTCCCTGGGCGCTATCAAGGCCAACCTATGTGGGGGGTCCTTACTTCTCTGTGACCTGTGTACTCCCTCCTCGAACTCCTCCACCTCGGACATTACAGGAGACTCATGGAAACTATGAGGCGAACCCTCCTGCGAGCGGTCACCCAAACCCCTCTGCACCTCGGAACCCTCTATCTCTCACTCGGGCCCCACATCATCCTCTCCAACGCCCTGTGGTACCCCTGACGGTCCATCAGTAGCCACCCTTACCCCGTCTAACCCAGTGGGGGAAGGGCCAGGAGCCTCCCCCTCAATCATGGGGGCCTCAGCGAACAGCCACATGCACCAGTTGTCCGAGTCATCATCCTCCTCTGAGCGGGCCCGTCTCTCCCGGTGTGGGCTCTTCCTCCATCCCACGTGGACGCAGAGTCCCAGTACTGGTTGTAGCCGGCACCTGGGGCTCCCGTTCCACCTGTACATCTCACCCCAGGGGCGACAGATGATTCCGATGGAGAATCTTGACCGGCCCCTTCCCATCCTCGGGCTGCACTTGGAAAACGGTAAGTCGGGCAACTGACTCTCCACCAGATAGGGTGTGCCCGACCAGCGATCAGCCAACCTGTGCTTCCCAGGAAATCCCAAATTCCTTACGAGGACTCAGTCTGCCGGCAGGAGTTGGGAGAACTTCACTTTCTAGTCACACCTCTTCTTATTTCTCCGATTCTTCTTGGCAGCTGCCTCCCCAGCCAACTCATAAGCCTTTGCAGCTCCTTCTTCATATCAGACACATACTTCAAGTAAGGCTTCGGCGAAACTTCACCTGCGGCAGTCCCGAGACAGAGGTCAATGGTACTGACAGCCCTACCTTTGTATCCCAAAGGTGAATGTCAAGAGAAGGCAATTACATTGTTTTCCTCGATGATAAACTGGATAAAAATAGCTGCAGGTTTTATCTCTGTCGTTCCCAGATCCACACACGAAGTATCTCCTACAGTGATCTTCACGGAATATCCTTTTGACACGAGTGGTTACCACAACACCACACCCGAATTCAGCTACAGGTCATCCCAAAGTGGTGACCACAGGTTACTCAACCAGAATCCACTTATGCATCATCACCAAAAGATAGCTTATCACAGGGGTAGCGTGTTCGGGGGGAACTACCACCCAGGCAAGGGTAACACACACAGGTAGATTCCACAGGGTTGCCCCAGTCACACAACGTGATAGCCACTTGTCCAGTTCCACGACGTACGAAGTAACTCCAGCAGTGATTTACCACAGGGATACCGTCTTCCAGTGGACTACCACGCCCAGGCAAGGGTAAAACAGAAGTGGTATTCACAAATGTTATTCCCCAACCAGAAAGACCCACTCCAGTGGATCAAACTATGTGACAATCACACATTCGTATTCGCTGGAATCAATAACCAAACCCACCCTTGTGGGCTGTTGGGAGAGTCCAAACAGTGACCCCTTGTCACTCAGTTCTTTGTTTCAAACCTTCCTCCCCACTTCTCTGCAACGGCTTCCACCCACTGCCACTGTGTGTCTGCTTGTGAGAGTCACTTATCAATACCCTGGATCGATGCTCAACCCAAATTTCAAACAAATCATTTGTTCCATTCCCCAAGACCTTTGGTTCCGTATGTTCCTATGACAACATCCGCAGATGGTCTCTCCTGGTCAAAATAACACTCCACTTTGTTTTGAGAGATCTCCAAGCCCTGTCTCTCCAAACCACAAACTTGAAAAAACAACCCCGTTGTTTATTTTCAAATTCCAAAACTCAATTTAACAGAATAACACCCACTTTCTCATCAAACCACTGTTCCCTCAGCAAGACCAAGGGTCCTGAAACCAATCCAGACTTCACAAAAGGACTGAATTCCCTTCCAACCAAATCAGACATTTCAGGTTTTAACTGAGCTTCAACACAACGCTCAGCATCCTGCGGATTTACAGATGCTTCAACAACCTGAACCCAGGCAACTGGAACTGCCTCCTCTTCCAGGCTTTCATCACTAGTCCCAGCTTCCACTTCTAGTTTACCCTGGTCATCCCAGCTACTCTCTTGGAAGCTCTCATCCGAGGTAAACTTCACCTTGTGGGTCAAAACAAGCTCATCTGCTAATCTAGCAGACTCCTGCAAAGTGGCAGCATCCTTTTCATCTAAATACAGCTTTATGTCATCAGGGACGCACCTTTTGAATTCTTCGATCAAAACCAACTCTTTCAAGTTGTTAATATCCTCATTTACCCCAACAGAGGTGCACCAACGATTGAAGTACACAGACTTCTCATTGGCAAATTCCACATATGTTTGGTTGCCAGATTTCCTCAAATCTCTAAACTTTTGTCTGTAAGCGTCCGGAACCAACTCATAAGGCTTGAGCACAGCCTCTTTCACTGAGTCATAATTAGCTGCCTCTTCAAGTGTTAGGGCAGACTACCCTTGCTGGGCTTTCCCCTGAATTACACTTTGTAACACAACAGCCCAGCTGTCTTTCGGCCACCTTCGATTCTGAGCCACTTTTTCAAAATGCAAGAAGGACTCATCAACTTCTGCTTCATCAAATGGAGGTACCAACTTAACTTCTCAACGGGCACTAAACCTCTCACCAAGGTCTGGCACTGGACCTCCTTGCGGCCATCTCTCCACCTTGAACCACCTCTGTCTTTCTGCCTCTTTCCTCTGTTTGTCCGCTTCCTCAGCCTCAAACTGTTTTAGTCGTAACTCATGCTGTCTTTGCTTATCCTCAGCCTCTCTCTTTAATTTTTCTAACTGGAGCTGAAGCTCAGTCTCAGTAGGTTTACTTTCAGCAAACATTTCCAACACATCTCCGTCAAACCTTCCTTAGATAGATAATACTCCGCTGTCACATCTCTGTCAAACACTTCCTCAGATACATAATACTCCGCTGACACATCTCCGTCAAACCTTCCTTAGATAGATAATACTCCGCTGTCACATTTCCGTCAAACACTTCCTCAGATACATAATACTCCCGTCACATCTCCGTCAAACACTTCCTTAGATACATAATACACCAGTGTCACATCTCCGTCAAACACTTCCTTAGATACACAATACTCCCCTGTCACATATCCATCAAACACTTCCTTAGATACATAATACTCCACTATTAATGTCTGTATCTGAGCCTTCCTCATTTTAGTGCTCACCTGAAGTTTTAATTTCTGATCAATTTCCAACAGCACAACCCTCTTTGCGCCATCCAATGCTTCAGGAGTTGTCTTTGTCAGAAACCCATCAACCTCCATTGCTGCTGATCTTCCACTCAGACAAATCAAAGGGGATTTCCCCAATCAGATCGATCATTAATCAATCAATTCAGCCCCCAAACAATTTGTTCATATCCCGGACGCAGGCCGCAATTATGTTACGTAAATGCAGCGGTTTAAATGAACCAGCAGCAATAGAGCACACCTGGAGTCTGGTTTTGATATTAAAAACTACTATATATTAGTAACTACTTAATATAGTAACTTAAACCAGGTAAATCAAAAGTTAGCAGTGTTATGCATATACTTGTGTGTAAATATAATTCCCAAACTCGTTAAAGCTCGGGTGACAAGAGTTAAAGTCTTACAATGGTAATGTAAGGAAGTTCAGTTCAATTGGTGTGAGAGAGAGAGAGAATGGGGTATTTGTAATCCAAGGTGAAAACCACACTAGGAGAAGAACGAGTAAACAGGTCCCATTGATCTTCCGTCGTCAGGCTCCAAATCCACTCTTGAGTTAGCCAAACGCAGCTTATCACTAAGGGGACCGTCTTCGAGGGTGAGCTACCACCCAGGCGAGGGTAGACACACCGGTAGCCTCCACAGGGTCAGCCCTTACACACACCGTGATAGCCACTGATCGACTCCCCAGATCGATCCTCAATCCTCGCTTGTGGGCACTCGAAAGTTCCACCCAGTGACTCCTCTGTCACTGGCCTCCTTTCACTGACCGGTCGCTGTAACCGGTGTCCCACTGTGTGTCTCTGGGAGAGTCATCTGACCTTGCTTAAATAAACACGCTACGAAACAACTGTGAACATCGAACTGTCCATCACATAACTCCGCCTCTCTCTCACCATGGCAACCAAGAAGCAACTGTGAACATCGAACTGTCCATCACATAACTCCGCCTCTCTCTCACCATGGCAACCAAGCAACTGTGAACATTGAACTGTCCATCACATAACTCCGCCTCTCTCTTACCATGGCAACCAAGAAGCAACTGTGAACATCGAACTGTCCATCACATAACTCCGCCTCTCTCTCACCATGGCAACCAAGAAGCAGGCAGCAGTACTGTAGACAGTTTCTCTCTCTCTCTCATTTAAAGGCATAGTCCATGTCCACCACAAATCCTTCACCACATTCACAGTAGGTGAACGGCCTCTCCCCGGTGTGAACTCAGTGATGCCCAATTGGTTGATTTGGCTGAGAGAATTTCTTCCCACAGTCCGAGCAGGTGATCAACCTCGACCCAGTGTGGACTCGCTGATGTTCCTTCAGTTGAGATGACGTAATGAATCCCTTCCCACGGACAGAGCAGGTGAACGGCCATTTCCCTGTGTGTCAGCAGGTGAAATGACCAATTGAATCCCTTCCCACAGACTGAGCAAGTAAATGGTCACTCCCTGGTGTGAACTGACTGGTGTCTCAGTAGATGAGATGAGCAAGTGAATCCCTTCCCACAGTCTGAGCAGGTGAACGGCCTCTCCCCAGTGTGAACTCGCTGATGTATCTTCAGTTGAGATGACTCTATGAATCCCTTCCCACACACTGAGCAGATGAATGGCCTCTCCCCATTGTGAACTGACTGGTGTCTCAGTACAGCAGATGACTTTGTAAATCCCTTCCCACACACTGAGCAGGTGAACGGCCTCACCCCAGTGTGAATTCGCTGATGTACCTTCAGTTGATATGACTGAGTGAATCCCTTCCCACAGTCTGAGCAGGTGAACGGCCTCTCCCCAGTGTGAACTCGCTGATGTGTCAGTAGGTGAGCGAACAGTTTGAATCCCTTCCCACAGTCTGAGCAGGTGAACGGCCTCTCCCCAGTGTGAACTCGCTGGTGTACCTTCAGATTAAATGAGCAAGTGAATCCCTTCCCACAGACTGAGCAGGTGAACGGTCTCTCCCTGGTGTGAACTCTCTGATGTACCTTCAGTTGAGATGACTGAATGAATCCCTTCCCACAGTCTGAGCAGGTGAATGGCCTCTCCCCAGTGTGAACTGACTGGTGTCTCAGTAACTGAGATGACACAGTAAATCCCTTCCCACAGTCTGAGCAGGTGAATGGCCGCTCTCCAGTGTGAACTCGCTGATGTACCTTCAGTTTACATGATTTAGTGAATCCCTTCCCACAGTCTGAGCAGGTGAACGGCCTCTCTCCCGTGTGAACTCGCTGATGTACCTTCAGTTTACATGATTTAGTGAATCCCTTCCCACAGTCTGAGCAGGTGAACAGCCGATCCCCGGTGTGAACTCGCTGGTGAGCCATTAGGTCAGATAACCGAGCGAAACATTCCCCACAAATTCAGCAGATGACCAGCCTCTGCCCAGGGTGAACTGATTGGTGTGTCCACAGGTGGGAAGACCGACTGAATCCCTTCTCACACACAGAACAGGTGAATGGCCTTGTCCCAGTGTGAACTTGCTGATGTACCTTCAGTTGAGATGACCGACTGAATCCATTCCCACTGTCTGAGCAGATGAATGGGTTTCCCCTTTGTTGACGTACAGCTGGGATTTTCTTTTATCTACTGTCAATATAAAGTGCCACAGTTTTAAAGCCATGAAAACATCTTCTGCCCAGATGAATGGTTGGTCTGCACAGCTGTTAAAAGGAATTAAATGAATATTAATATTATTTCATGTTCTTGTCACAGAGTCATAGAAAAGTACAACACAGAAACAGGCCATTTGGCCCATCTAGTTTGTGTTGAACTATTTAAACTGTCTACCCCTGTACCCCTACCATCCAGGTACCTATACAAACCTCTTACATGTTGAAATTGAGCTCGCATGCACCAGTTGGACTGTCTGCTCATTCCACACCTGGATGACCATCTGTGTGAAAAAGTTTCCCCTCATGTTCCCCTTCATGTTTCAACGTCACCCTTAATCCGTGGCCTCTGGTTGGAGTCCCACCAAATCTCAGTGGAAAAAGCCAGCTTGCATTTACCCTAACTATAACCCTCATAATTTTGGCACACCTCCATCAAATCTCCCCTCAATCTTTTACATTCCAAGGAATAAAGCCCCATCCTGTTCAATCTTTCCTTATAACCCAAGTCCTCCAGACCTGGCAACATCCTTGCGAACTTTCCCTGAACTCTTTCAACCTCTTTTACATCTTCCTGTAGGTTGGTGATGTGACAAAGGTGTGCAAAGACTGAGATGTTGACTGTCCTGTGCTATCAGCAGTGGGATCGTCAGTTGATCTGCCACCTGTCTTCAGGAGGAGAGATAAGTAAGACAATGGAGCAACATTTGGAAATGTTAATGAAGAGACGAGAGAGTTTAACGGAAGGAGACACCGGTCTGAGTATTGTCAAGACCGGCTGCTTTGAAACCCTGAACTGTTTGAAGTCTGATGGACAGGCGATACCCCAACAGGGGGGATAAAAAGGGACAGGTTCGCTAAGGCAATAGACACCACTCACGACACCACGAGGTAACGAGACCCTGGAAGCGGTGCGCCCCCACAAGTCGGTGGAGTTTTGGGGGGCTGATCGCGGGACCAGCCATAGACGCACAGGGTGGAAAGTTACGGTCGGCGGGAACCAGGTGTGTGGGTCCGCCCTTGCCTGGGTGCTAGGTTCACCGCAGAAGAACGATCATGTCTGAAACGGAGGGGTCACAGTCGGTGACCTCAGAAGACATTACAAAGGGCTCGCCCGAAAGCTAACTGTGAGGAATATCGAAGGTCTGTTTGGAATCCGATTTGAATATTCATTCGTTCTCTCTCTCTCTCTCTCTTCAACGGCACAAAAGCGATTACTGCGAAATGAACTAAATTGAACTCTGTCACTTGTGATTGATCATTTTACCCCTAGACTGCGATAGAGCTTGATTGATCCTATTATCCTAGTTCTGTGTACATGTGTGTTTATTCATTGCTAACCTGTTGCATTTATATCCTTACTATTAGGGTACTGTGTTGCTTATTCCTTTAATAAAACTTTCTTAGTTCCAGTAATCCAGACTCCAACTGAGTGATCCATTTCTGCTGGTTTGGCAACCCAGTTACGGGGTACGTAACAGTGACCAAAACTGGACCCAACACTCCAAATTCGGCCTCACCAATGTCTTGTACAACACCAACATCACATCATCTCCTGTACTCAGTAATTTGGTTTATGAAGGCCAATGTCCCAAAATCTTTCTTTCCATCCCTATCAAACTGTGATACCACTTTCAGTGAAATATAGACCTGTATTCTCAGATTCATTTCTTCTACAACACTTCTCAGTGCCCGACCAGTCACTGTGTAAGACCAACCCTGGTAGGTCCCACCAAAGTGCAACACTTCGCACTTGTCTGCATTAAATTCCATTTTCCATTTCTCAACCCACTTTTCCAGCGGGTCCAGATCACACTGCAAGCCATGATAGTCTTCCTCGCTGTCCACTACACCACCAATCTTGATGTCAGCCACAAATTTGCTGATCCAGCTAACCATGTTAACATCCAGATTACTGACATAGATGACAAATAATAACAGATCCAGCACTGATCCCTGTGGCACACCACTAGTCACAGGCTTCCAGTCAGAGAGGCAACCATCTGCTACCACACACTGGCTTCTCACAAAGCCAGTGTCTCATCCAATTTACTATCTCATCCTGAATGCTGAGTGACTGAACCTTCTTGACCAACCTTCCATATGAGACTTTGTCAAGTGCCTTGCTAAAGTCCATGTAGACAACATCCACTGCCTTGCCTTCATCCACTTTCCTGATAACTTCCTCAAAAGGCTCTGTAAGATTGGTTAGACATTACCTACCGTGCACAAAGCCATGCTGTCTATCCTTAATCAGTCCACATCTATCCAAGTACTTACAGTATATATCCGGTTCCTGCACACACGTTCCAATAGCTTTCCCACTACTGATGTCAAGCTCACCAATGTACAATCTCTTAGTTTACTTTAGAGCCTTTCTTGAACAGCGGAACAACATTGGCTGTCCTCCAATCCTCCAGTACCTCACCTGTCACTAAGGTTGATTTAAATATCTGCGCATGGGCCCCAACAATTTCTGCAGTTGTCTGCCGCAGAGTCCCAGGGAACAACTTGTCAGGCCCTGGGTATTTATCCACGCTAATTTGCCTTAAGACAGCAAACACCTCCACCTCTGTAATCTGTACAGGGTCCATGAAGTTGATGGTGCTTTGCCTCACTTCTATAGACTCTGTGACCATCTCCTGTGTAAATACGGATGCAAAAAAAATCTCCCACATCTATTTTGTCTCCTCATATGGATTACCATTCTGATCTTGCAGAGGATTAATTTTTTCCCTTGCAATCTTTTCACTCATAATATATCTGCAGAATCCCTGAGGATTCTCCTTCACTTTGACTGCTGGGGCAACCTCACGCCTTCTTTTATTTCTTTCATAAGTGTTCACTTGAATTTCCTGTACTTCATAAGTACCCCATTTGTTCCTATCTGCCTGTACCTGGTGTGCACCTCCTTTTTATTGATCTGGGAGAGGAAAGCCAAAGGGGTGATAGAGCTGTATGGTGGGAGGTAGGGGTAAGGGGGGGGGGGTTAAGCTAAAGTTGCAGGGGGAATAGAGCCCTGAATAACAGAACAGATAGTGGAGAGGTTGTGGAGACAGATGTTGTTCAGTCCTCAGACAAATTCAGGAATGAAAAAGTTGAGCATGGTGCAGTGAATATGCTCAATCCTGTACATTTCAATACAAGGAGCAGTGTAGGAAAGGCAGATGTGTTCAGGGCATGGAACAACACTGAAATTATGACACCAGCATCTGGCAACTGTGGACTGGGACAGGCTGCTTTATGGCAAAGGTGAGCTTGGTAAATTGAGGACTTCAAAGCAAAATTTTGTAAGAACAAAGTGGGTATGTGCTTGTCAGAATAAAAGGTAAAGATAGAAACTGTATCTCTTGGTTTTCAAGTGATATTGAGAACCTGGTGAAGCACAAAATGGAGTTGCATAACAAGGATAGGCAGGTAGGTTCTTATGGAGTATAAGAAATGCAAGAGGACACATAAGAAATAATTCAGGATGGTTGAAAGAAAGCATGAGATTCCCCTCACAGAAGAGATAAAGGATAATCCTCAGGGATTCTGGAGATAGATTAAAAGCAAAAGAATTGCAAGGCACAAAATTGGTCCTCTGGAAGACTGAAGTGGCAATCCACGTGTGGAACCAAAGCAGATGGGGGAGATCTTAAATATTTTTTTCATCTCATTTACTCAGGAGATGGACACAGTGTCAATGAGAGTGTGGAAAAGTGGCATTAAAATCATGGGACCTGTACAGATTAAAGAAAAGGAGATGTTTGCTATCCTGAGGCAGATTAGGGTGGATAAATCTTCAGGGCATGACAAGGTGCTCCCTCGGACCCTACGGGAGGTAGTGCAGAAATTGTTGGGGCCCTAGCAGAGATAATTAAATCATCCTTAGTGACGGGGGATTATCAGAGGATTGTAGGATAGCCAAAGTTATTTCGCAGTTCAACATACAACATAGAAATCTACAGCATATTCCAGGCCATTCAGCCCACAATGATGTGCCAACTATGAAACTTACTCTAGAAACTGCCTGGAATTTCCCTAGCACATGGACCTCTATGTTTCTAAGCTCCATGTACCTATCTAAGAGGCTGTTAAAAGACCCTCTTGTATCTGGCTCGACCACCACTGCAGGCAGTGCATTCCACGCACCCAGCACTCTCTGTATAAAAAACTTACCCCTGCCATCCCCTCGGTACCTATTTCCAAGCAGCTTAAAGCTACGCCCCTCATGTTGGCCATTTCAGCCCTGGGAAAAGCCTCTGGCTATCCACATGATCAATGCCCCTCATCATCCTATACACCTAAAAAAGGCTCTAAGCATAAACAAGGAAATCATACATTGCTTTGAGGATTTGTTGGAAGTGTACAAAAGGTATGAGGGTATAGATAGGGTAAATGCAAGCAGCTTTTTCCACTGATGTTGGGTGGGACGACAACCAGAGGTCATGGGTAAGTGACTTCCCCATTTATACAACACAATACAATACAGCACAATACAGGCCCTTCGGCCCACAACGCTGTGCTGAACATTATTTACTTCAGAAATTCCCTAGAGTTCCCCATAGCCCTGTATTCTTCTACACGCCGTGTACCTATCCAGGAGCCTCTTAAAAGACCCTATTGTATTCGGCTTCATCACAGCTGCCGCAGCCCATTCCACGCACTCACCACTCTGTGTAAAAAAACTTACCCCTTGTGGTGATATCACGTGTCAGGACGTGACTGGACAGAGTTCCCAGCATGAGCAGAAATGAAGAATGATAGAGAAGCATGGCAGTGTAAAACTTGTTTTTTTCTGCTGTTAAATACAAGTTCAATTCTGCAGAATATGGTTTGTTATTAGTAACCCACGGTACGTATAAAGAACACAACACCCCTGACATCTCCTTCGTACCTGCTTCCAAGCGCCTTAAAACTGTGTCCTCTCTGCAGATTTTCTCTTGTTTGTGACTGGAGGCAGAACAAAGGTGATTTTCTCAACAGCTGATGTAAAAGATTTTGTTCCCTTTCTCCGAGTTCCCGATCCTTGCATTTAGACAGCTGGAGCTCAGCTCTGTCTGAGAGACCCATCGGTTCCCATTCCCTCATCAGCCGGAAGCTCCCCGGGGCCCGTGTACGGATGGTGGGGCTGAGAGAGAGGGAAGAGAGCAGGACTATCCCGGGATTGCGGGTCACGGAGTCCGGAATTAACAGCAATTGTCCCGAAGTCGGTGTTGAAACCCCCTACTAACCCCCGGACACTCCCTCTTACCTGCAGCCGATCTACTTAGGCCCACCGTACTGCGCGCATGCGCGATATTCGAAACGTCACAACCTTTACGCCTGCGCATTTGATCGGTGCTTCGGCGAAATTTCTAATGCAGGGATTTATGGGTAATCACGGCGCCATTACAAGTTTCTGTAAGCACCTGTTCCATGTCCATACCTAAGTTTTTTTTTGTTCAGCAGCTGTTTTAACGAAGAAAGCGGCTCCCATAAACAATATACTCAATATCAACGTGTATCAAATGCCAAAGTACAATCCTCTTACTAACGTAGATATAAAACACAACAGATTCTGCAGTTGCTGGAAGTACAGAGACATACACACACAAAATGCTGGAGGAACTCTGCAGTTCAGGTAGCGACTAAGCAGAGGAGTACATAGTCCAGGCATGCTGAAAGGGTTCGGCCTGAATGTTATCTTCTTATTCCTCTCCACATCTGTTGCCAGGTCTGCTGATTTCTTCCAGTATTTTGGAGAAATTAACCAACTTTTTTTTTCAATCAATCAGTTTCCAAATGTTTCATTTGTAGACACATCCTGCTGGTCTGATTCCTCCTCCTCCTCATAAACTCTAGACCCCATCTCTCTCTGGAGCCTCAAAGCCCTGACTCAGGCCGACATCTCATTGGTTTCTGACTCTGCTCCATCAAAGAATCATTTGCTAGTCTGCTGTCAGACTTTAGAGGCGCATTGCAACAACCCAGCTGTCTGAGGCACAGTCCTTTGAAATTAGTGAAAATGACCGAAAACTTTGAAAAGAGCAGCAAAGGAGTTCAGCTAAATTATTTCACAGCGCTGAAGAACTTCAAATACACAGGGAGCTCATCGTCTTATTCAGCCTGGAGAAAATCATGCAGGGAATTCATGCAGGTGTATAAGATGATGAGAGATATTGGTCGTGTGGATAGCCAGAGGCTTTTTCCCAGGGCTGAAATGCCTAACACGAGGGGCATAGTTTTAAGGTGCTTGGAAGCAGGCGCACAGGAGATGTCAAAGAGTGGTGGGTGTGTGGAATGCACAGCCAGAGACATTGGTAGACGTGGATACAATAGGGTCTTTTAAGATACTCTTAGACAATCGACAATAGGTGCAGGAGTAGGCCATTCGGCCCTTAGAGTCAGAACCACCATTCACTGTGATCATGGCTGATCATCCACAATCAGTATCCAGTTCCTGCCTTCTCCCCATATCCCTTCACTCTGCTATATTTAAGAGCTCTATCTAACTCTTTTTTGAAAGAATCCAGAGAATTGGTCTCCACTGCCTTCTGAGGCAGAGCAATCCACAGAACCACAACCCTCTGGGTGAAAAAGTCTTTCCTCAACTCTGTTCTAAATTGTATACCCCTTATTCTTAAACTGTGGCCTCTGGTTCTGGACTGCCCGAACATCGAGAACATGTTTCCTGCCTCTAGCGTGTCCAATCCCTTAATAACCTTATACGTTTCAATCAGATCCCCTCTCATCCTTCTAAATTCCAGCGTATATAACCCCAGTCGCTCCAATCTTTCAACATATGACAGTCCCACCATCCCGGGAATTAACCTTGTGAAACTATGCTACACTCCCTCAATAGCTGGAATGTCCTTCCACAAATTTGGAGACCAAAACTGTACACAATATTCCAGGTGTGGTCTCACCAGGGCCTGTACAATTGCAGAAGGACCTCTTTGCTCTTATACTCAATTCCCCTTGTTATGAAGGCCAGCATGCCATTAGCTTTCTTCATTGCCTGCTGCACCTGCATGCTTACTTTCAGTGACTGATGAACAAGGACACCTCAATCTCCTTGTACTTCCCCTTTTCCTAACTTAACACCATTTAGATAGTAATCTGCCTTCCTGTTCTTGCCACCAAAGTGGATAACCTCACATTTATTCACATTAAACTGCACCTGCCGTGCATCTGCCCACTCACCCAACCTGTCCAAGTCACCCTGCATTCTCATAACGTCCTGCTCACATTTCACACTGCCACCCAGATTTGTGTCATCTGCAAATTTGCTAATGTTACTTTTAATCCCTTCATCTAAATCATTAATGTATATTGTAAATAGCTGCGGTCCCAGCACCGAGCCTTGCGGTACCCCACTGGTCACTGCCTGAAAAGGACACATTAATCCCTACTCTTTGTTTCCTGTCTGCCAACCAATTTTCTATCCATGTCAGTACCCTACCCCGAATACCATTTGTTCTAATTTTGCACACTAACCTCCTACGTGGGACCTTATCAAAGGCTTCCCGAAAGTCTAGGTACACTACATCCACTGGCTTTCCCATGTCCATTTTCATAGTTACGTTCTCAAAAAATTCCAGAAGATTAGTCAAGCATCATTTTCCCATCGTAAATCCATGTTGACTGGGACCTATCCTGCCACTGCTATCCAAATGTGCAACTATTACATCTTTTACAATTGATTCCAGCATCTTCCCCACCACTGATGTCAGACTAACTGGTCTATAATCCTAGGGGGTACTTGAATCCTAGGGGGACCAATATCCTGGCAGGGAAATTAGCGGGGGCTACTGAGGTGACTTTAAACTTGAACGGTTGGGGGGTGGGAATCAAATTAAAGAGGCTAGGCGTGAGGAGGTTAGTTCACTACAGGGGGATGGGAACCAGTGCAGAGAGACAGAGGGGTATAAAGTGAGGGTAGAAACAAAAAGTACTATGGAGAAAAGTAAAAGTGGCAGGCCGACAAATCCAGGGCAAGCATTAAAAAGGGCCACTTTTCAGCATAATTGTATAAGGGCTAAGAGAGTTGTAAAAGAGCGCCTGAAGGCTTTGTGTGTCAATGCAAGGAGCATTCGTAATAAGGTGGATGAATTGAAAGTGCAGATTGTTATTAACGATTATGATATAGTTGGAATCACAGAGACATGGCTCCAGGGTGACCAGGGATGGGAGCTCAACGTTCAGGGATATTCAATATTCAGGAGGGATAGACATGAAGGAAGGGGAGGTGAGGTGGCGTTGCTGGTTAAAGAAGAGATTAACGCAATAGAAAGGAAGGACATAAGCCGGGAAGATGTGGAATCGATATGGGTAGAGCTGCGTAACACTAAGGGGCAGAAGACACTGGTGGGAGTTGTGTACAGGCCACCTAACAGTAGTAGTGAGGTCAGAGATGGTATTAAACAGGAAATTAGAAATGTGTGCAATAAAGGAACAGCAGTTATATTGGGTGACTTCAATCTACATGTAGATTGGGTGAACCAAATTGGTAAAGGTGCTGAGGAAGAGGATTTCTTGGAATGTATGCGGGATGGTTTTTTGAACCAACATGTCGAGGAACCAACTAGAGAGCAGGCTATTCTGGACTGGGTTTTGAGCAATGAGGAAGGGTTAATTAGCAATCTTGTTGTGAGAGGCCCCTTGGGTAAGAGTGACCATAATATTGGGGAATTCTTCATTAAGATGGAGAGTGACATAGTTAATTCAGAAACAAAGGTTCTGAACTTAAAGAGGGGTAACTTTGAAGGTATGAGACGTGAATTAGCTAAGATAGACTGGCAAATGACACTTAAAGGATTGACGGTGGATATGCAATGGCAAGCATTTAAAGGTTGCATGGATGAACTGCAACAAATGTTCATCCCAGTTTGGCAAAAGAATAAATCAAGGAAGGTAGTGCACCCGTGGCTGACAAGAGAAATTAGGGATAGTATCAATTCCAAAGAAGCAGCATACAAATTAGCCAGAGAAATTGGCTCACCTGAGGACTGGGAGAAATTCAGAGTTCAGCAGAGGAGGACAAAGGGCTTGATTAGGAAGGGGAAAAAAGATTATGAGAGAAGACTGGCAGGCAACATAAAAACAGACTGTAAAAGCTTTTATAGATATGTAAAAAGGAAAAGACTGGTAAAGACAAATGTAGGTCCCCTGCAGGCAGAAACAGGTGAATTGATTATGGGGAGCAAGGACATGGCAGACCAATTGAATAATTACTTTGGTTCTGTCTTCACTGAGGAGGACATAAATAAACTTCCAGAAATAGTAGGGGACAGAGGGTCCAGTGAGATGGAGGAACTGAGCGAAATACATGTTAGTAGGGAAGTGGTGTTAGGTAAATTGAAGGGATTGAAGGCAGATAAATCCCCAGGGCCAGATGGTCTGCATCCCAGGGTGCTTAAGGAAGTAGCCCAAGAAATAGTGGATGCATTAGTGATAATTTTTCAAAACTCGTTAGATTCTGGACTAGTTCCTGAGGATTGGAGGGTGGCTAATGTAACTCCACTTTTTAAAAAAGGAGGGAGAGAGAAACCGGGGAATTATAGACCGGTTAGCCTAACGTCGGTGGTGGGGAAACTGCTGGAGTCAGTTATCAAGGATGTGATAACAGTACATTTGGAAAGCGGTGAAATGATCGGACAAAGTCAGCATGGATTTGTGAAAGGAAAATCATGTCTGACGAATTTCATAGAATTTTTTGAGGATGTAACTAGTAGAGTGGATAGGGGAGAACCAGTGGATGTGGTATATTTGGATTTTCAGAAGGCTTTTGACAAGGTCCCACACAGGAGATTAGTGTGCAAACTTAAAACACACGGTATTGGGGGTAAGGTATTGGTGTGGGTGGAGAATTGGTTAGCAGACAGGAAGCAAAGAGTGGGAATAAACGGGACCTTTTCAGAATGGCAGGCGGTGACTAGTGGGGTACTGCAAGGCTCAGTGCTGGGACCCCAATTGTTTACAATATATATTAATGACTTGGATGAGGGAATTAAATGCAGCATCTCCAAGTTTGCGGATGACACGAAGCTGGGTGGCAGTGTTAGCTGTGAGGAGGATGCTAAGAGGATGCAGGGTGACTTGGATAGGTTGGGTGAGTGGGCAAATTCATGGCAGATGCAATTTAATGTGGATAAATGTGAAGTTATCCACTTTGGTGGCAAAAATAGGAAAACAGATTATTATCTGAATGGTGGTCGATTAGAAAAAGGGGAGGTGCAACGTGACCTGGGTGTCATTATACACCAGTCATTGAAAGTGGGCATGCAGGTACAGCAGGTAGTGAAAAAGGCGAATGGTATGCTGGCATTTATAGCGAGAGGATTTGAGTACAGGAGCAGGGAGGTACTACTGCAGTTGTACAAGGCCTTGGTGAGACCACACCTGGAGTATTGTGTGCAGTTTTGGTCCCCTAATCTGAGGAAAGACATCCTTGCCATAGAGGGAGTACAGAGAAGGTTCACCAGATTGATTCCTGGGATGGCAGGACTTTCATATGAAGAAAGAATGGATGAACTGGGCTTGTACTCGTTGGAATTTAGAAGATTGAGGGGGGATCTGATTGAAACGTATAAGATCCTAAAGGGATTGGACAGGCTAGATGCAGGAAGATTGTTCCCGATATTGGGGAAGTCCAGAACGAGGGGTCACAGTTTGAGGATAGAGGGGAAGCCTTTTAGGACTGAGATTAGGAAAAACTTCTTCACACAGAGAGTGGTGAATCTGTGGAATTCTCTGCCACAGGAAACAGTTGAGGCCAGTTCATTGGCTATATTTAAGAGGGAGTTAGATATGGCCCTTGTGGCTACGGGGGTCAGGGGGTATGGAGGGAAGGCTGGGGCAGTGTTCTGAGTTGGATGATCAGCCATGATCATAATAAATGGCGGTGCAGGCTTGAAGGGCCGAATGGCCTACTCCTGCACCTATTTTCTATGTTTCTATAATTGCCTGTTTTCTCACTCCCTCCTTTCTTCAAAAGTGGGATAACATTAGCTACCCTCCAATCCACAGGAACTGATCCTGAATCTATAGAACATTGGAAAATGATTACCAATAGACAGGTACATGGAGCTTAGGAAAATAGAGGGCAATGCGGTCGGGAAATTCCAGGCAGTTTCTGGAGTAGGTTACATGATTGGCACAACATTGTGAGCTGAGGGGCCTGTAATCTGCTCTAGATTTCTATGATTCTATGAAATTCAAGGGAAATCTCTTCTCCTGCAGAGTAGTGACTAGTTGCAACCTGTCATCATGGGGAGAGTGAGAGGTGAAGTGAACAACAGGGCTAGATTTTACAATACTGATATGGAACAGAAACATGGGCAGGGACCAGACGGACTGAGTGGCCTCTCTAGTGTACAGAGTGAGTGTGGTAGAGACAGTAAGTATCTGTGACATGAGATTTGAAACAGAACTGATTTATCTTTTACAGATCCACAATATTAAACATCAGTCTAGTTTAAGGCTAACATCAGAAGAACGTTGGATTTGATAAGGTACACCATGCAAGGCTTATTGAGAAAGTAAGGAGGCCTGGGATCCAAGGGGAGATTGCTTTGTGGATCCAGATCTGGCTTGCCCACAGAAGGCAAAGAGTGGTTGTAGACAGGTCATATTCTTCATGGAGGTCGGTGACCAGTGGTGTGCCTCAGGGATCTGTTCTGGGACCCCTACTCTTTGTGATTTTTATAAATGACCTGGATGAGGAAGTGGAGGGATGGGTTAGTAAATTTGCTGATGACACAAAGGTTGGAGGTGTTGTGGATAGTGTGGAGGGCTGTCAGAGATTACAGCAGACATTGATAGGATGCAAAACTGGGCTGAGAAGTAGAAGATGGAATTCAACCCAGATAAGTGTGAGGTGGTTCACTTTCGTAGGTCAAATATGATGGCAGAATATAGTACTAATGGTGAGACTCTTGGCAGTGTAGAGGATCAGAGGGATCTTGTGGTGCGAGTCCATAAGTCACTCAAAGCTGCTACGCAGGTTGACTCTGTGATTAAGAAGGCGTACGTTGGGAATTCTAGGTACTGATTAAGGTCATCTTTGTTTCTTGGCACGGTCTGCGATCTCTCTACAAATTTTTTCCTCTAAATCCCTCAGACTGTTGGGTGCAACCAAGTCCCAGTAATGGCTACAATATCATAATTCCCTGTCCTGAGCTCATCTGGCTTTCCTACGATGCTTCTTGCATTGTGATATACATAGCTCAGCACATTCATCGCACCATGCTCAACCATTTGATCGCTGACTCTATCTGAGGTCTGAACAACATCTGACTGGTGTCAAGAAAACAAACTCTCCCTCATTGTCACAAAAACAAAGGAGCTGATTGTGGACGACAGGAGGAATGGAGACAGGCTAACCCCTATTGACATCAATGGATCTGGGGTTGAGAGGGTGAACAGCTTTAAGTTCCTCGGAATAAACATCACCGAGGATCTCACACGGTCTGTACATACCGGCTGTGTTGTGAAAAAAGCACACCAGCACCTCTTTCACCTCAGACGGCTGAAGAAGTTTGGGATGGGGCTCCAAATCCGAAGGTCTTTCTACAGGGACACAACTGAGAGCATCCTGACTGGCTGCATCACTGCCTGGTATGGGAACTGTACTTCCCTTAATCGCAGGAACCTGCAGAGAGTGGTGCGGACAGCCCAGCACATCTGTAGATGTGAACTTCCCACTATTCAGGACATTTACAGAGACAGGGGTGTAAAAAGGGCCCAAAGGATATTGGGGACCCGAGTCACCACAACCACAAACTGTTCCTGCTGCTCCCATCCAGGAAACGGTACCACAGCAAAAGGACCAACAGGCTCCGGGACATCATCTTCCACCAGGCCGTCAGACTGATTAATTCATGCTGATACAATTGCATTTCTATGTTATATTGACTGTCCTATGTACAAACTATTTATTATAAATGACTATAAATTACACATTGCACATTTAGATGGAGACATAACGTAAATATTTCTACTCCTCATGTATATGAAGGATGTATGTAATAAAGTCAATTCACCCTCCCCACTATCTGTTCTGTCATTCTGGCTCCCATTCCCCCTACAACTTATTTGAACCACATCACCCTCTCCCCACACTAGCACTAGCGAGCCTCACCACTGGGATATTAGTCCCCTCTCACCCCTTTGACTTTCCTCTGTCAGTGATCCCCCCGACAGTGTCTAAAGTGGGTCCACCTGTTGTTGTGCGGGACGGACACAAGATTACTCTGCGATGGCCATTTCACCTCATTCCCCTTCCCGACTCTCACCCAGTTTCCCGTGTCCCGCACCTGGGGTGTACCTCACCTCTCCTCATCTCACATGGGGGCAGAACAAAGGTGATTTTCTCAACAGCTGATGTCAAAGATTTTGTTCCCTCGGAGGGAAATGGAAATAAATCAGAAACCGGACATTTACTTTGGGATTTGTTCCGCTTTGACGGAGAGATCGACGCGGGAAACGGAGTCAGCAGGGGTAACGCCCTCTCGGCTGGTCCGCCTTCGCTATTGGTTGTAACCAGCGATTGACATCTCTTTGCACCAATGGTTATAGCGCAGCTCCTGAATCTTCTGTTGACAACGGTGGGGGAGGGGCTGGTCACGTGACTAGTAGCCCAGCCGTTAAACCGACAAAACTCGAGCTCTCCAGCGCACGGGTGACGTAAGACACGGCGCACGTGAGGGCAGATCCCGTTGTGGGGGACCCATGTGTGACGTCGGGCGGTGCGTGCATCTGTGTGACGTCACCTGTGGGGGAGCGCTCGTATTTAAAAACACCTGAATGGACGTTTCTGATGATTTCGGTGGGACAACAACATTAATCACGGGTTTCATCACTGAATCCAGTGTTGTGAGATGTAAAGTCCTCTGTTATGTGTCCGGCTGTGCCGTGTTGTTGGTGGAGTGGGCAGCCTGGTGTTTGTCTAGATTCGGGTCACAACACCAGAATTGCCAGCGGGGTCCACACACAGTGTATTAGTCAACAGAAAACCTCTCGTCCCTGCAGTCTCTGTCTCCTGGTAAACTCAACACCCTGACCATGTGAACCATAGACACCCCTTCCTCTCAAAGTCAGGGAATCAATCAGGGTCCAGGATCAGCACCTTATATTCCGTCTGAGTACCCCCCCCCCCCCTCCCCAACCTCCACATCCTCTCATCTGCTGATCACTTCTCTCTGGGTCCACTACTCCATTCCTTTCTCCTATTCTCCACTCTCCTCTCCTATTAGATTCTATTTTCTTCAGCTCTTCAGTTTTCCCACCTACCTGATTTCACCTATCATCTTCCAGCTCGGCATTTCCTCGCCCGCCCCGATTTTATTCAGATATTTCCCTCATTCCATCTCAGTCCTGAAGGAGGGTTCAACTGAAAACGTCGATTGTTGAGTCTTTTCGATAGTTGCTGCCCGGCCTGCTGAGTTCCGCCAGCATTTTGTTTGTGTTGGTCTGGATTTCCAGCGTCTGCAGACTTTATTGTGTTTGTGATTTTCCTCTCCGTTGTCGCTCCGGCCTCCGGCCACTGGTGGCGCTGCTGGACCTCCTCCACTGGTGGCGCTGCATGGACCTCCGGCCACTGGTGGCACTGCGTGGACCTCCGGCCACTGGTGGCGCTGCATCGACTTCCGGCCACTGGTGGCGCTGCATGGACCTCCGGCCACCGGTGGCGCAGCATGGACCTCCGGCCACCGGCGGCGCAGCATGGACCTCCGGCCACCGGTGGCGCTACCGCGAACGTCCTGCCAAACGCATGCGCGGTGCCGAATGCCGCTGCCGTTGGCGGTTCTCCTGTTCGGGCGGCGGTGAGTGGAAACAAATCTCGGGTTTGTGTGAATCGGGGCCGGTGGATCGGGAAAGTCCCGGGCCCGGGCTCTGACTGACGGCTGGAGCAGGGGTGCAGTGACAATCTTTTAGGTGCCGGAGCTGTACGAGGGGTGATTGATAAGTTCGTGGCCTAAGTTAGAAGGCCTGAAGTTTACAGCTGTCGTTACATGTACGTGTAGTTCCGCTCTGTGAGTGATCATGCAGAAAGTTTGAAGTTAATAACTGTTGTGGTATTTCTGTGTCAGATAATTGAAAATTGACAGGTTTTCTAAAATTGACTTCTTCCACCTTAGACTAAGTACCTCGATGTCACACCTAGTTAGTGTACCAGCTCATTTCATGCACTGGGTAACTTCCTTCCCCCATTCATGTAATGAGCAGGTACACAAATTGGGTGTGGCATATATAGTGTCAGTCTCCCTCTCCCTCTCCCTCTCCCTCTCCCTCTCCCTCTCCCTCTCCCTCTCCCTCTCCCTCTCCCTCTCCCTCTCCCTCTCCCTCTCCCTCTCCCTCTCCCCCTCTCCCTCTCCCTCTCCCTCTCCCTCTCCCTCTCCCTCTCCCTCTCCCTCTCCCTCTCTCCCTCTCCCTCTCCCTCTCCCTCTCCCTCTCTCCCTCTCTCCCTCTCTCCCTCTCTCCCTCTCTCCCTCTCTCCCTCTCTCCCTCTCTCCCTCTCTCCCTCTCTCCCTCTCTCCCTCTCTCCCTCCCCCTCTCTCCCTCTCTCCCTCCCCCTCCCCCCCTCTCTCCCCCCTCCCCCCCTCTCTCCCCCCCCTCCCCCCCTCTCTCCCCCCCTCCCCCCCCCTCTCTCCCCCCCCTCTCTCCCCCCCCCTCTCTCCCCCCCCCTCTCTCTCTCTCTCTCTCTCTCATGTATTTATGTATACATACACACACACATGCATATGAATAGGGCTTCTTATATTGTCAAGCACTAAACCAAGATGAAAGAAATATATGCATTCCAGAGCTCTACAGAAATATAGTGATAGTTAAGACATTAACAAGATTGTAGCCTATCTCTACATTTCAGTGTATAACTGGTACAATTAAACATATAATGCTTGATTTAATAATATGACAAAGTATTGCACAGTTGTACTCACTAATTATCATACAATATAATTATCAAGTAAGTAAAGTAACTTTGTTTGTTTAGAAGCCATAGGGTTGCTGGTGAGAAAAAATTACTTTTGTATTATCCAGTAATACATGGACCACCACAGATGTAGCCTTACTAATACGACTGAGTCAGAGCAGACAGCAGGGCCCACAGCGCTTAGCAGTGTTCCTAAGCAGGTATAAAAATAACAGAAATAAAGCAAGTAAGTTTTTTTACAATTTTAGCCACCTAAATTGGAACCAAGTAATCAAGTATGAAAAAAGCTCGTCGAATGAACTATTACTAAAGCTACGAATATTGCTGAATATCAGTATCAAAAGCGGAAGGTTGGTAACTCTGCCTCGTATCCTTTCTCTCACAGAAATGGTTGGACAGGAAGTGTACCTGTGAGTGTCGATACCTACAATATCCTCACACGTCGGGTATTACCTTGTTAGACCAATACAGATTCTGTTTAGTCTTTAAATATATAAAAAGTTAAAGAAGCTTGAATCTTTACATAAAGTATTATCCAATCTATACGAATAGAAAATATCGTATTTTTGAAGTGACAAATGTTAATGGGAGGACAGCAACCATTTGGGAGGTTTGGAAATGCGTTTCGTCTCGTTCATTGCCTCACTAAATTACTCTTTTTCCTATCAACACAAAGAGAAAAACAGCCTCTTTCCAATCAACTGTAGTTGGTGGAGCTCGGCCAAGGGGTTGATCTGCTATTAATGATAGTTGAAATGACGTAAAACTAGCTTATAGCCTAGAAATGTCTTTTTTTTCCATTTGGCTTGTTAAAAAAAAAACTAAATTTATCCAGGTGTAGAAGAGGATTTTGGATGATTACCTTGAATATTTCATAGCGAGCAGTGAATTTTTCTTTCATTATTTTCAACTTTTAAGCTTAGGTTTCAAAGTTCATTCCTTGCTCATTATATCTCCTTCCTGGAATCCAATGGCACCCGTTGGAAAGAGCGGAAAAATGCTCACACTTGTGTTCAGGTATTTCCCAGCTTCCTGGGACAACGGGTCGAGCGAGGAGGAATTTCACAAATACCTAAATAAGAAACAGTCACAGCTCCAGGATTTCGCAAAACACGATCAAATATCCTAATGTTATTAGAGGTATTTTCCCCAACAGCCAACACCCCCTCTCCCCAAACCGTGCTTCCGTAAAGTTCCCTCTATTTAATATGCGGCTGCTGTTAAATTCCCCACTTGTTAATTTTACCTAACTCTGTTTTTATCTTTTTCTTAAATTTCGTCAAGTAAGATGTTATCTGACCTCGCAAATATGCTTTGAGTGTATCCCATGCAATCAATTTGGAAACATCTCCGGTATTATTAAAAAGAAAGACATCTTTTATCTGAATCTCTATAAATTTAACAAAGTCCGAACTTTGTAATAAATTTTCTGGAAAGCGCCAGGGCAAGTTTACATTACTAACATCATTTAGGTCAAAAGTTAAGCTTAAAGGCGCATGGTCCGAGACTGCAATAGCACCATTTTCACGTTTCTGGACTTTGGACAAAAATCGGAAATCAGCTATAAAATAATCAATTCTCGAATATTTATTATGAACATGTGAATAAAAAGAATAATCTCTGTCATTAGGATGTAAATTTCAACAGATTTCTATCAAACCATAATCAGTTAAAAAGGAATTAGTAGGTGTTGCCAAATGACTCGGAAGCTGCTGATTGGTTGAACTCTTGTCAATCAAAGGGTTTAAACAACAGTTGAAGTCACCGCCCATCAGCAGCGTATATTCATTTAAGTCTGGTAATAAACCAAATACATTTTTAAAAAAAGAAGGATCATCTACATTAGGTCCATAAAGATTAACCAGGACAATTTTTCTATTACAAGTTGTTCCTTTAATAATTAAAAATCTACCATTATTATCTGAAACAATGTCTTCTTGAATAAATAAAACATTAGATTTAATAAAAATAGATACTCCCTTTGTTTTATTTTGACAAGTAACATGGTATTGAAGGCCCTTCCATGTTTTAAAAAATCTATTTTGATCACCCGTTCTGATATGCGTTTCTTGAGCAAAAATTATATTGGGCTGGAATCGATTAATAACTTTAAATGTCTTCTTTCACTTAATAGGGTGATTCCAGCCACGTACATTCCAACTAATAACGTTTATCTGTTTAAGTACCGTTGGATATTATTCTTAAACACGACAGTACACACATACCATCACGGGCTAATCAAAGATGGTGGTGATGAACATAACCAAGTAGAAAACACACATAATGGGAAAAAAATACAAAAAGTGTGTGCGGAAAAATAATCCCACAATAAACCCTAAAATACAAAAATACCACCAAACCTCCCACCATCCCCAAAGAAGGAAATCTGGCAAAAGAGAGAAAAAGCCAGAACGCATCCCCAAGAAAAGAAACATAGGAACGGAATTCCACGTGCCGCTGAATATAAATAATGATTAAATTTTTTTTTCCCAATTCCCTCCTCCCTCTTACAACAAAAGTACGTAACCTTAAGATAAGAAAGCCCGGCGAAGAAAAAAATGTTTATACTTAATCATTGAAAATAGGCTAAAGGAATGCGGAGACAGTCTCCAAAGACATCAAAACAATACTATTGACCCAAACAGTTTAATCTCCAAAGAGAGAAAATCAGCACCATTATTCTTTAACTTACTGCCTTATTTAACAAAAGAATTAAAGCTAATTATCTATTACTAAACACTCCATAATATAAGGAAAAAAATCTATATAAACTGCAAGCAAACTATCACTTTATTAATAAAGAAAAAGAAAAATAGAAACAGATGATCAAACCAGTTCACAATCTATCCGCTGTATTAATTCACGCCGTATACTAAACAGTCTTCAAAAAAAAGTCATTCTTTAATCAAACCAAGAAGGCCACCTCTTCTTTAAGTAATCCATCAATCAAAAGATATCTTCAGCTACCGAGATCTTCAAAACCTGTTTTCTTTCAGACTCTAATATCCTTCATACTTCAGCTGATTCCACAATAGAATTGACAAAATCCAATGCTGCTTGGGGATCCAAGAAGACACGAGGGGTAGAGTCTTTGGGAAATAACTTTAGTTTCGCTGGATATCTCGAAGATGGAAAAAGAGTTTTTTCATAAGCGATTTTCATGACCTGCATGAATTTGATCTGTTGTTCCATAACTTCCCGTGGATAATCTTCATAAAAACGGATCTCGGAACCATTAAATTTAAAAGCTTTCTGTTTTCTTGCACATTTTATGATTTGATCTTTAACTTCAAAGCAAAGAAAGTTGACTAAAATTGGTCGAGCTTTACCTGATGAAGTAAAAATTCTGTGAGCTCTTTCAATCTCGGGAGGCTGAGATAGAATATCCGGGAACAGAGATTGAAACAGATTGGCAAAATAATCCAATAGATTCCCAGATTCAGAGTGCTCCGGAAGACCCAGAATACGAATGTTATTTCGACGAGACTTTGCTTCTAAATCGACAATTTTGCGTTGAGCCTGTTCCAGTTGGGTTGAAATATCCACAATCTGACATTTCGATTCTTGAAACTCAGTATTCAAGGAAAGAATATTTTCCTCAATAGTCTGTAAACTCTGTCGGAAGGACTTCAACTCAGAAGTGTTATTATCCATTTTGTTATTGAGAGCCATCAACGTACGTTCCAAACGCTCAGCCCAGACAGGCATGTCTTCTGATTTTTCTTTTGAAGTTTTTTCCTTCCCATTGCTGGGTTCAAAAGGCTGTTTTCCACTTCTTAAAGGATACGACATAATGACCACTATTTCCCTCTAAGATCCAGAAAATAAAAGTTGAATAATTCAAAGTTTAGACTGGGGAAAAGGAGGAATTAAAGGCAGCCACAGAATTTATGTGTTACTCCATTGAGCTGCAGGTGGAAGTCTCCGCTTGTTAATTTTGACTTTATTTTTTTTTACAGAGGTGCTGGAGTAACAGTCACTTCGTGCATGCTCACAGTCTCCAGGTGGGCGGTGTTTTCCTTTCCGCTCAGTGCTGAAGCAGATCGTCTGCGGGATCGGGAAAGGGACCTCGCCTCCTTGGTCAGGGAGCCGGGGGTCGGGATCACTGTCTGCGGGCCGAAGATATCAGTTTTCCCATCGGTGAGTACTGAGACCGATCCCGAGCGGGGAGATCTGATGTTGGCCGTCAGCCCCGAACTGAGGGCCAATTACTCATTTAGTACCCAGTTATCTGGGCTGGAAAAAATGTGTAGATTTCACTTAATCTGCATTCAACGATCCAAACCAGGAGCCCAGGCTGTCTCTTCCCGCAGAATTGAAATGGAAGTCCCGCCAACAGGTCACGTGAGGCTATTTCCCGCAGATCTGCCCCGCCCTCCGCTTTGTGACGCAAGATCACGTGCTGTGTGCACACTCTCCGGATGGGTGCTGATTCTTCCTCCTGACGAAGGGTCTCAGCTCGAAACATCAACTGTACCTCTTCCTAGAGATGCTGTCTGGCCTGCTGCGTTCACCAGCAACTTTTATGTGTGAAGTTTTCTCCACGTTGTGCTGGGAAATCTGATGTTGGTCACTGAGTCCCATTAACTTCCCCCAACTCGCCTCGCTTCCTGAGGCTCCTGGCATTTGTCCTTGAGCTTTATGGCTGTTGTGTCTTCTCCCAGACTGGGGTGGGTGAGAAAGGAGAACGTTCTTTTGGCAAAAGAATAAATCAAGGAAGGTAGTGCACCCCTGGCTGACAAGAGAAATTAGGGATAGTGTCAATGCCAAAGAAGAAGCATACAAATTAGCCAGAAAAAGTGGCTCACCTGAGGACTGGGAGAAATTCAGAGTTCAGCAGAGGAGGACAAAGGCCTTAATTAGGAAGGGGGAAAAAGATTATGAGAGAAAACTGGCAGGGAACATAAAAACTGACTGTAAAAGCTTTTATAGATATGTAAAAAGGAAAAGACTGGTAAAGACAAATGTAGGTCCCCTACAGACAGAAACAGGTGAATGGATTATGGGGAGCAAGGACATGGCAGATCAATTGAATAATTACTTTGGTTCTGTCTTCACTAAGGAGGACATGAATAATCTTCCAGAAATAGTAGGGGACAGAGGATCCAGTGAGATGGAGGAACTGAGCGAAATACATGTTAGTAGGGAAGTGGTGTTAGGTAAATTGAAGAGATTAAAGGCAGATAAATCCCCAGGGCCAGATGGTCTGCATCCCAGAGTGCTTAAGGAAGTAGCCCAAGAAATAGTGGATGCATTAGTGATAATTTTTCAAAACTCGTTAGATTCTGGACTAGTTCCTCAGGATTGGAGGGTGGCTAATGTAACCCCACTATTTAAAAAAGGAGGGAGAGAGAAACCGGGGAATTATAGACCGGTTAGCCTAACGTCAGTGGTGGGGAAACTGCTGGAGTCAGTTATCAAAGATGTGATAACAGCACATTTGGAAAGCGGTGAAATCATCGGACAAAGTCAGCATGGATTTGTGAAAGGAAAATCATGTCTGACGAATTTCATAGAATTTTTTGAGGATGTAACTAGTAGAGTGGATAGGGGAGAACCAGTGGATGTGGTATATTTGGATTTTCAAAAGGCTTTTGACAAGGTCCCACACAGGAGATTAGTGTGCAAACTTAAAGCACACGGTATTGGGTGTAAGGTATTGATGTGGATAGAGAATTGGTTAGCAGACAAGAAGCAAAGAGTGGGAATAAACGGGACCTTTTCAGAATGGCAGGCAGTGACTAGTGGGGTACCGCAAGGCTCAGTGCTGGGACCCCAGTTGTTTACAATATATATTAATGACTTGGATGAGGGAATTAAATGCAGCATCTCCAAGTTTGAGGATGACATGAAGCTGGGTGGCAGTGTTAGCTGTGAGGAGGATGCTAAGAGGATGCAGGGTGACTTGGATAGGTTGGGTGAGTGGGCAAATTCATGGCAGATGCAATTTAATGTGGATAAATGTGAAGTTATCCACTTTGGTGGCAAAAATAGGAAAACAGATTATTATCTGAATGGTGGCCGATTAGGAAAAGGGGAGGTGCAACGAGACCTGGGTGTCATTATACACCAGTCATTGAAAGTGGGCATGCAGGTACAGCAGGCGGTGAAAAAGGTGAATGGTATGCTGGCATTTATAGCGAGAGGATTCGAGTACAGGAGCAGGGAGGTACTACTGCAGTTGTACAAGGCCTTGGTGAGACCACACCTGGATTATTGTGTGCAGTTTTGGTCCCCTAATCTGAGGAAAGACATCCTTGCCATAGAGAGAGTACAAAGAAGGTTCACCAGATTGATTCCTGGAATGGCAGGACTTTCATATGAAGAAAGACTGGATGAACTGGGCTTGTACTCATTGGAACTTAGAAGATTGAGGGGGGATCTGATTGAAACGTATAAAATCCTAAAGGGATTGGACAGGCTAGATGCAGGAAAATTGTTCCCGATGTTGGGGAAGTCCAGAACGAGGGGTCACAATTTGAGGATAAAGGGGAAGCCTTTTAGGACTGAGATTAGGAAAAACTTCTTCACACAGAGAGTGGTGAATCTGTGGAATTCTCTGCCACAGGAAACAGTTGAGGCCAGTTCATTGGCTATATTTAAGAGGGAGTTAGATATGGCCCTTGTGGCTACGGGGGTCAGGGGGTATGGAGGGAAGGCTGGGGCAGGGTTCTGAGTTGGATGATCAGCCATGGTCATAATAAATGGCGGTGCAGGCTTGAAGGGCTGAATGGCCTACTCCTGCACCTATTTTCTATGTTTCTACGTTTCTATGTCCCAGGTTGTGGGGATCTTTGATTTCACTGCCTGCTTTCCTGAGGGACCGGGAAGTGTGGGGGGGGGGGGAATGGTTTCTGTGATGTGCTGATCTGTATCCAAAGGTCTCTGCATTTCCTCGCAGTCATGGGCAGAGTAATTACTATACAAAAGCATGAAGTGTCTGGATGGGAAACTTTCTGTGGTGTGCTGATTAAACATTTGGTAAGGGGTAAAGCATATATGGGAATGTTCTTGTTGTTTGTTCTAACTTTGTCATTTTAGGATCTTTTATACAGTAGTATGTACTATTCATTCAGTATCTGTGTATTGCTGGAGGACCATCAATGATTGTCCTTGATCCCTTCTCCCACCTGGTTCCATGTGCTCATCCCTGCCCATCTTGTTCAACCTCTGTCCAGTCTCCTAACCCCATCCCACCCCCCCCCGCCCCGCTTCAGCGATATACATCAACCATCTGGGTCAACCTCGGTCTATCCTGTGTCCCACCTCCTCAATGTTATATATCAGCAATCTTTCTTCTAACCTTTGTCTTCATTGTGAAGTTTTTTTTTGCACCTTTGGCCTCGCTGCGTTATTTCCAGAATCAGTTTTTGTTAGCTGGAATGCCAGAGGGTCATCAGGTACCAGTTGTGTTGTGCATTGGTCTGGAGGAGCTGGTTTTTGAACTGTGACTGGCTGACACACTGCAGCATTTTCCTGGCAGCAAAGAGTACTGGGGGAGTCCTGTGATCTACATTCCAGGCATATGGAACTGTCGCTGTTTTGGTTTTGACTTTGGTTAGTGCTTCTACAGATGGGGCTGGATGTTCGTCCTTCTGCAATGAAGCAGAAATTTCGAGCAGCTGGACATTGGTTGTGTGGAAATCCCGGATTGCACTATCCAGTGTGAGATGGGGGCGGGGGATGATGTGTGAGATTTTCAGGGTCAGTGAGTGGCAGGTTCAGCTGTGTGACTCTGTGAAGTTGGGTCCTGGGATATCACGGTTTTTGCTCCAGGTAAAATGGACCCGGGCATCGAGCTGCTTGGGTTTATGAGGTGTGGAACAAGTATTTCTGGTCTGGGATCAGATGTTTATTTCTGGAGTTCCTTTGGAAGCAATGACTGCTAATCTGAGGAGAGGCTATGAGTAAATGGGCTATTCCGTGTTTACAGCAGTAGAAATAGACCCATGAGTTTGGTGTTCAAACTGTGTTTGGAAATCCCCCCTGTCTGTCACTCGGTGGAAATCAGACAGAATCTCAAGTTGCTGGAGATCGGCACTAAAAACTGAAAATGTTTGAAGTCATTCTGATGAAACGTTATTAACCTGAATTGTAAAGTGTGTTCCTGTCCCCACAGCTATTCCTTACCTGCTGAGTGTTTCTGGTAATTCCAGTTTCCTTTTATTACATTCACCCTGGACTGGTTTATATTTCCTGAAATAAACCTGGTTTCACTTGGAAATGGAAATGGCTTGTTTTGTGATCGTAGTGTTACGTGGTCGGCAACTATGAATATAGAATTGAGTCAGGTTTTATAAACAAACTTAAACATTTAATAAACTCTGCTCGACAATAGTGAAAAGTAAACAAACGATTAACTTAACCGGAAGTTAACTGCTATATGGCAATTTAACAAACAGCCAAACTCTGGAACAGTTCTTAAAGAGGTAAATTCGAACACAGTCTTAAAGTGGTAAATTTGAAAGTCCAAGTGATTTACACAGTCAATAACGAGAGATTTCTCTGGAAATGGATTTCTTCAAAGACGTGACGTTTCTGCTGATTCTGTCCAAAGGATTCACGTCAAAGGAAATAAAAGGGATTAAAAGAACTGACCTTTTTCTGGATGCTGAACACTGCACAAACCTTTCCCAAGCTTGCAGGGGTTATCTCAGTTGCAGGTCACTAATTCTGAATGAAGATTCAATAAGGTCGATCTTTTATGAAACTGCCAAATGACACAACCTTTACTCAATCCTTCAGGTTCCTGTAGTTTGGTAAAGGTCTTCACTCTCCGACACTAGACTGCAAAGGTAAACAAACAAAACCCGGCAGCGATTGGCGAAACTGCCAGCACAACGTTTTTACCTTAAGATAGAAAGTAAAACTTTGCTTTGAAACGAAACTACATCATGAGATGATTACGCAGCAAAACTAACTGACTGAGTAACTGACGAACCAAAACTGACGAACTAACTCCGTAACAACAGGGGTTTCCCCATGTATACCTGTTGGAACAGGTCATCACATGACCTCACACTGGTGGGAAAATTACTTGACCCCACCATCACAACGCAATTACATCATGCTCACAAGATACTCCATTACTTCATGGTCATAAGACAGTCACAAGATGCCCACAAGGTATGTAACAGTAAAACAGTAAAGAAAGCACAACATTTCCCCCTAAATTATCCTGGTACCAATTTGTCTATTATTCCTGGAAATGTGTTTGTACAGTTGTTGCAAACAAGGTTTACAAGAATAATCTCAGGAATGATCGGCATTATGTATGAGGAGAATTTCATGGTTCTGGGCCTGTGCTGGATGTAGTTCAGAGGGACAGTTGGGGTGGTGGAGGGATGTATGGTCAAGTAAACCTCTTGAAAGCTGAGAAGCCTGGATACAGTGGACATGGAGAGGATGTTTCCATTAGACGGAGAGTCTGTGATGTGACAGCACAGTCTCAGAATAAAGATGCTTCCCTTTAAAACTGACATGAGAAAAATGTTTTGGCCAAAAGATGTCCGATCTGTAGGATTTGTTGCCACAGATTTTGGTCGAGGCTGCCATTCGGGTATATTTTTGACAGAGATTAATATATTCATGATTGCTAAGTAACTTTGGGGTTACAGGAGGAAGGCAGGAACATGGTGTTGGAATAAAAATCTGCCATGGTTGAGTGGTGAGGCAGACCAGATGGATCGACTCACCTAATTCTGTTCCTGTGTCTTATGTCTTACCATGACTGAATGATGGCTCCTTCTTATCCCACATCGTTCTGTGACGTGTGAAGGACAATAATAGATTGTTCACTGAGATCATTATATCTGCCTTCAATGTTTAAATTTTAGTGAGTTTTGTTCTTAGTAACATTAAACAGAAATGTTTTTTTCTCCTTTTTATTGTTATTGTGCTTCATTATCTTTCACGTTAAAGTTAGACCTGCGGTGAGAGATTTATTGGAAGAAAAACCCCAACTGGAAGCAAACCACGACTGAAGATGAGGGAACAGCAACAAGAGAATCAGCCCGAGGGTTGAGAGCATCAGCTGGAGAGGACCCATCTGACTCGGAGAATCCAGTGATTCAGTCAGGGGAAAGTTTGGTGAGTCTCATTTACTCAAACACTGGTCTTTTAGACGTTGCATACTTGTACAAAGGATGGTAGGAAATAGTTGAGGTGAGACTGAATGTTCCCAGAAGAGCCAGTTATGCCTCTGTCAGACCCAGTTGCAATCACTCCAGGTCTGGTAATGTGCTTCCAGCAGCCCAGCCCTTTAAAACCACTCCCATTCTGTGGAAGTCGAATCCGGATAAAGTCACTCAGAGATCGTATAAGTACAAACTCTTTATTCCAAGCACCCGGGGCTATTCAGTTATTCGCTCAAACAGGAACAGTCCATGACTGTTCCTGCCCAATCCACTAACTGACTAACAATTTCCCTTACACCACAGATATATCCGTCCAGATACCCCCCACACAAGACAAGCTGGAGTCAAAGTTATTTGCTAAAGACAAATTACAAAATAGTCATAATGGCTTACACACACAGAACAGACTGAATCTGTCCTATCTCTATGCATGAGTGCACAGGGAGATAAGCATCCTGAAACCCCGGCTAGCTACCCTCAAGAAGAAATATGGCTCAGCGTGGCTCAGCACATCTGTTGATCATCAGCAGTTTCTTTCAGAAAAACAGGCTGCTATCGTTTAACAACGTGTTAACCCTTTTATATACTTTATCATTCCCTCCTTTTGATCATTACATGATCAACAAAGCAGTAATTTTTCACAGAGAAAGCAACCGAGTACAGCATTGACATATCAGTGGGTAATAACAGCGTACAACAGTAATTATAACAATGACATGTAGAACTATTAGGCCATAATGCAATATCATGCCCCACATATCACCGAACAGGCCTTCGAAGACCATCATTTTGACCCTTTGGTGACCCCATGTAAATCCTGTCCAACTTTCTTAATGCTGCAGTCTCCTCGGCAGTGTGCTCAGAGAGGGATGTAATGTTAGTAGAGTCATCAGGGATATAGGTGCAGCATTCTGTGTCAATAATAGCACAGGTTCCCCCTTTCTCAGCTGGGATAAAATCTGAAGCCATAAGATTCTGTAGGACGGTTTGCCGGATTGCAGTCATTTCAGTAGATATTTCTGTTACTTGGGCCTGTGTTTCTGTCAGGGCCCCTGTAGTATTGTGGCCAGCTCCTCAAGTGCTGTAGCCAAATTGATCATCTCTCGTGAATTCCTGGCTACTCCATAGAAGAGAAAAGTGATTATCCAAAATCGCTCAGTCTCAGTTATTCCTCTCCGCTGCTGGCCACCTGCAAGTATGGCCAGGATGCATGTTTCCCAGTATAGGAATTTCCATTTAGTGGGGGCCTGAGATACCATTCCTCAAAACACTGACAGCCATGGTCATCTTTGACTGGACCACAGTTCCTCACCTCACTTCCCCGGGTGTTACTTGAGAAAAGCCAGGCTGAGAGTTCCTCACTCTGGTTGAGCGGGATTACTGACATTGGAATCATAGTTTTACCATGCTGCGGAATTGTGACACAAACCCAGCAGACACCTAGTTCTACCTGTATGGCATAGGTGTGATAGAGAGACAGAAAGGTGTTAAAACGGGGGCCCCCGGATGCTGGGGTGAGCCCACTCAAAGACATAAACACGGATACCACTATCAACCAATACATTTTCCTTTAGTCCGAGAGAGTCCTTCTACTCAGTACCTTCAGTATCATGTTTGCAGTCTGTTCGATTTATCCACCGAGATTGCTCCTTCAGTTTCACAGCCGTGGGAGTGGTCAGTAACACCTGATATGGTCCTCTGTACCGACGTCCAAGTTTCTCTCAATCCCAGTTCTTGATCAGGACAAAATTCCCAGATTCTGTGGTGGGATAGTCACTCCTCTCTGCGGGGTAGTTCTCTTCCTTCTAAGCCTGTCGTAGCTGTGAATGTAATGCTTGGAAAATTTTGGTTAGTTGGCATATATATTTCCCCATCTCTTCCCCTAGAGTATGCACATCTAATTTTGCCGGTAGACTTTCTGGGAGCAATGGTACACAAGGTCTTGGTCCCCAGTGTGTCCTCATGGGCCGTCCATAAGTGATTTCAGCTGGTGATGACCCTGTTTTCCCCTGTGGGGTAACCCTCATGTGGAACAGGGCTAACGGTAGAACCTTCAACCAAGTGGGTCCAGTCTCCGCCGTTAGTTTGGCCAATTTACTCTTCAGAGTGCCATTGGCTCTTTCTACTACGGCAGCGGCCTGTGGGTGGTGTACACAGTGGAATTGTCGCTTCATAGCTAGTTCGTTACATACCCTTTCGTTAAGTTTCACCACAAAGTGTGGGTCATTGTCAGAGCTCAGCATCTCTGGCAGGCCGTACCTAGGAATTATTTCCCATAATAATACCTTCACAGCAGTCAAAGCAGTATTATTGGTAGCTGGAATAGCTTCAGTCTAGCTACTAAACACATCTATAATAACTAAGCAGTATCTATAGCAATATGCTCTAGGCAATTCAATAAAATCAACTTGTAGACACGAAAAAGGTCCACCTGGTACGGGAGTCGTACCCGGTGTGCAGGGTACAGGTTACCAACTATTCCCTCCTTTTCCAGGTGTCTACAATTATGTATATAATTGACCAATATTGATAAGAACTGTGTAGGAACACAAACCTGTCCCGCTGGGGTGATCCAAAAACCTAGGTCGGGGTCTTTCTGGCATGCCATCTGGGACCACAGTTTGCACTCCTCCTCAGAGGCATCCCCTGAACTTCAGACTGACGTTCCTGCCCTTATCTCCTATCTAGGCCTTGGTTTGCTTACGCTGTTTTCCTGCTCTTGTTTTCAGCTCCCATCCTCCCACTCACGCTCCACTTTTAGTGTCTCCCAACCTTTGGTGTTTCTTCTGCAGTACATAACTCTATTCCTTTGTCACATGCATTATTCCTCCAACTTGCTAATAATATACTGTTCCACTTTACATCTGCCTTTTCCTTCCATTCCCTTTTCAACAATTTCCACTTCTTTCCACAGTTGTTGTGCCATATCTAATTTACTGCTTGTTCTCATGAGGTAAATGTGTACTGCAGACGATCCCAGTGGCCACATTTTGTCCCCCAACTGCTTACTGAGCACTGCAGTCAACATTCGCAAATCTTTTTCCTTGTCTGGAAACCTCTCACACACATTGTGTGGGTCTGCTCCTGTTCCAAGCGTATCAATCGACTGCAGTTGACCCGTGTTCTCTGAGTAATTTACCCGGCACAACGCCTGCTGCTCAAGTAACAATCAGATAAACTTACCCGGCCGGCACATCCTGCCCAATTCATTACTTTACCCGGCTGGCATCTCCTGCTCAATTGATAAATTTACCCGGCAAGTCTACCTCCTGTCCACTGAGTAAAGTTTACCAGGTAATACCTCCTGCCCACTAAGTAAAACTTTGCCTTCCTTATACGAGCCTCCTGACAGATTCTTTCCCGATCCCGTCAACGTATGCGATCAGCCTCGGGCGAGGGACTGTTCCTCCAAAGGAACGAACAGAGAGAGACAAAAGGTAAAATACCTATTGGGCGCCTGGTCGGTCTCCGCAGTCCCCAGAGTGGTCCAGCCGCTTACTCAGCCCGTCTGCTTGGTACTCCCTATATTGGGATCCTTTTTGTGACGCCAAATGTTAACTTTGAATCTGAATAAAACACGGGAGACCGGCTTCTTATCGTCACCACAGTTTATTGTGCATTTTCCTGCGGGAGATTGAGACCCAGTTGTCAAAGGGAAGGCACGTAAGCACTGCCGCCATCTGACAAGTGGACTGACTTAGTCAGGTTACAGCTGTATATTTACACATAGTAAGCCCCATACATTACTCTTGCAAGATGTTATTTGAATTGGTACACCCAACAAGTCTGTTGGTGCAAAATTTAATTAGTTAGATAAGAGAGTTCGCGAAATCAAAGTTTTATTTACAGATGGATGTACTGTCCAGTCCTTATCAGTTATTCTCTTTGCAAGGCTGTGACTTAATTACAGTCAGATGTTCAGTCCTGTCTGTATCAGTGAGTCCTCCTTTCCCCCAGACAAACGAGAGTACGATGTACAATTTATCGATTCTTCCTTTTCTGAAGCGAGGGTACAATGTATAATGTTATCAGCTGTCTGTGTGTCTCTCTGCAAGCCGCAGAGAACTGTTATTAAGCTTGTCTTAGCTAACCACTGAAGGCAGAGTTTACTTCAGTTCAAAAATTCCTGTTCGGTCCCAATTATTCTTTTAGATAGAGGTTACATAGGTTCAAAATATTTTTTTTCATATATGCTCAATTCCTCAGGAGGGTTCAGGAAAATATTTATGTTGAATATGGAAACTGGTGTTACCTGTGTCTATTGTGGTGATGCAAGAGTTACTGGAGAATTTACAGGTGTGACGAAGTGGAGTGGTATTTGGAAATCTGACTTTTTAAAGCATAATTCAGCAAGCACACCACATATGGACAATATGCAAAAGCTGTGGTGGGAAAATCCTTCGTTATCCATTACAGGCCTGCTATATCGGTTGTGTGAGAGTGCAGATGAACTCCATCGAACCCAGAGGAGATCAAAGTTCTTATCGACAGTGCTTTGCTAGCTGTTAAAATAAATACCTCTCTATATAAAATTCACTGTGCACATGTTGTCACTGGATAAAAGAATGCACAATACAGGATTTATGTGCACACTGGTCATTACAAATTAGAGGGGATATTGGTGAGAAGGTGGGGAGACCTCCAGTGTCCTTGATGCCCTCACCTACAAGATGTGCATCCAGCTGCAGCTTGTAACCCTGCACTTTACAGAGTGGGAACTTGAAATGGATGAATTCTGGATCAGCTGGGAGTTGTAGGGGGTGATAGATATGACATGAAGAAAGGTGAGTTACACCCAAGGTGCGGGACACGGGAAACTGGGTGAGAGTCGGGAAGGGGAATGAGGTTAAATCACCATCGCAGAGTACTCTTGTGGCCATCCCACACAACAACAGGTGGATCCACTTTAGAAACTGTTGGGGGGATTACCTGGCAGAGGAAAGTCAAAGGGGTGAGAGGGGATTCGTTAGTGAGGGGAACAGAACAAGAGGGGACTAATATCCCAGTGGTGAGGCTCGCTAGTGCTAGTGTGGGGAGAGGGTGATGTGGTTAAAATAAGTTGTTGGGAGAATGGGAGCCAGAATGACAGAACAGATAGTGGAGAGGGTGAATTGACTTTATTACATACATCCTTCATATACATGAGGAGTAGAAATATTTACATTATGTCCCCATCTAAATGTGCAATGTGGAATTTACAGTAATTTAGAATAAATAGTTTGTACAGAGGACAGTCAATATAACATAGAAATTCAATTGTATCAGCATGAATTAATCAGTCTGACGGCCTGGTGGAAGATGATGTCCCGGAGCCTGTTGGTCCTTTTGCTGTGGTACCGTTTCCTGGATGGGAGCAGCAGGAACAGTTTGTGGTTGTGGTGAATTGGGTCCTCAATATCCTTTGGGCCCTTTTTACACACCTGTCTCTGTAAATATCCTGAATAGTGGGAAGTTCACATCTACAGATGTGCTGGGCTGTCCGCACCACTCTCTGCAGGTTCCTGCGATTAATGGAAGTACAGTTCCCATACCAGGCAGTGATGCAGCCAGTCAGGATGCTCTCAATTGTGTTCCTGTGAAAAGTTCTTAGGATTTGTGGCCCCATCCCAGATCTTCAACCATCTGAGTTGAAAGAGGTGCTGTTGTGCTCTTTTCGCAACACAGCCGGTGCGCACAGACCATGTGAGATCCTCGGTGATGTTTATGCCGATGAACTTAAAGCAGTTCACCCTCTCAACCCCAGATCCATTGATGTCAATAGGGGTTAGCCTGTCTCCATTCCTCCTGTCGTCCACTATCAGCTCCTTTGTTTTTGTGACAATGAGGGAGAGTTTGTTTTCTTGACACCAGTCAGATCTTGTTTAGACCTCAGATAGAGTCAGCAATCAAATGGTTGAGCATGGTGCGATGAATGTGCTGAGCTGTGTATATCACAATGCAAGAAGCATCGTAGGAAAGCCAGATGAGCTCAGGACAGGGAATTATGATATTGTAGCCATTTTTAGGACTTGGTTGCACCCAACAGTCTGAGGGATTTAGAGGAACAAATTTGTAGAGAGATTGCAGACCATGCCAAGAAACAAAGGTTGATTCAGTAAGTGATTTTAACTTTCCACATATTGACTGGGACTCCCATACTGTAAAAGGACCAGATTGGGTAGAGTTTGTCAAATGTACCCTTAATCAGTTCATAGAATTCCCGACGTAGAAGTGTGAAATAAGCTGTTAGGAAATGATTAGGGTTGGTGACAGAAATTAGTGATCATGATGCCATGAAATTCAAAATATAGATGGAAAAAGAGAGATCTGGATCATGGGTTGAGATTCTAAATTGGAGGAAGGTCAATTCTGAAGGTGTCAGAAAGGATCTGACCAGTGTGGTTTGGGACAGGCTGTTTTCTGGTAAAGGTGCACTTTGTAAGTGGGAGGCCTTCAGAAGTGAAGTTTTGAGGGTGTCTAGTTTGTATGTGCCTGTCAAAATAAAAGTTGAAAGATAACTGGTACAGGGTATCTTGGCTTTTAGGAGATATTGAGGCCCCAGATATTTTGTTCCTCTAAATGCCTCAGACTGTTGGGTACTACCAAGACTCATTAATAACTGACTCATTAATCATCATTCCACGCCCTGAGCTCATTTGATTTTTTTTTAGTCGTCTTCTGTTGGTTTCTGAAAGCTTCCCAAAAGTTTTTGCTCTTTTGTTTGCCCTTTCTTTGACTTTTATGTTGGCTTTGGCTTTTCATTTAAGTGTCAGTTGTGTCCTCCTGCGTCTCCAATGCTTCCACTTCTTTGGAATGTATCGATCACTCACCTCCTGAATTGCTCCCGGAAACTCCAAACATTGCTGTTCCGGTGTCACACCTACCAGTTTTCCCTGCCAAACAAGTTTGTCCAGCTTCTCTGTCATACAAACAAGGAGAGGTTCAGTACAGAAACAGGCTATTTGGCCCATCTGGTCAATGCCGAAAAAACATTTATGCTGTCTACTGCAACTACCTGCACTGGGACCATCGCCCTACATACCCCTACCATCCAGGCTCCCATCCAGACTTCTTTTAAATGGTGAAACTGAGCTCATATTCACCACTTGTGCTGACATCTCATTCCACACTGTCACGACCATTTCAGTAAAGAGCTTTTCCAAATGTTTCTGTTTAATTTTCACCTTCCCCCCTTACCCATGACCTCTGGTTGTCATCCCAACCAACCACAGTGGAAAAAGCTGCTTGTATTTACCCTGTCTATACCCTCATATTTTTGTATACTTCTTACAAATCCTCAAAGCAATGTATAATTTCTTGTTTATGTTTAGAGCCTTTTTTAGATGTATAAGATGATGAGGGGCATTGATCGTGTGGAGAGCCAGAGGTTTCTTTCCCGGGGCTGAAATAGCTAACATGAGGGGGCATAATTTAAAGGTGCTTGCAAATAGATACCGAGGGGATGTCAGGGGTAGGTTTTTTACACAGAGTGGTGGGTGTGTGGAATGCACTGCTGGCTATTTGTGTGAGAGTGTTTCAGTTACTCTGGGGCCAGGAAACCATGCAGCTCGGTGAGAACCGGGAATAATACCAATGGAGAAAGTCACACTGAGCCAGGTCACAGATTGGAGATGGCAGAAATGCCCCTTTCTCATAGAGACAGGAAGAGCATCTGAGAATTTGATGGTCACTCCAGATACCAGCACTGTGCCCAGTTAGAAGATGATTTCTGTCTCCAACTTGGGCTGAACCTCACTGTAGCAGTGTGATACCAGATCACACCTTGACAACTCAAGTGATCTCATCTTAAATGTTGTCCTACACCCATTTATGGATTTTGTAACTCTTTTTACAGGTTAGAAATGACAAGGAATTTATCTACAGGAATCTCGACCACAATGCACCAGCTTTGTTGACTCTGTCCAGATATTTATGAAGTGGAGCAAGGGATTCACTCGATCATCCTTCCGGCTCAGACTGTGGGGAGGGGTTGACCGACTGCCATGCCCATCATTTTACACAGGGGAGAGGCCATTCACCTGCTCAGACTACAGGGATAGATTCACTGAGTCATCTCAGCTGAAGGTACATCAGCAATTTCACACTGGACAAGGCCATTCACCTGTTCTGTGTGTAAGAAGGGATTCAATCGGTCTTCCGACCTGTGGACACGCCAGTCAGTTCACCCTGGGCAGAGGCTGTTTGTCTGCTGAATTTGTGCAGGGGGATTCACTAAGTCATCTGATGTAATGGCTCACCAGCGAGTTCACACCGGGGAGCGGCCGTTCACCTGCTCAGTCTGTGGGAAGGGATTCATTAAATCATCTAAACTGAAGATACATCAGCGAGTTCACACTGGAGAGAGGCCGTTCACCTGCTCAGACTGTGGGAAGGGATTCACTCAATCATCCAGTCTACTGATACACCAGCAATTTCACACTGGGGAGAGACCGTTCATCTGCTCAGTCTGTGGGAAGGGATTCACTCGATCAGCTGACCTTGATAGACACCACCAAGTTCACACTGGGGAGAAGCCGTTCACCTGCCCAGACTGTGGGAAAGGATTCACTTTATTATCTCAACTACGGAGACACCAGTCAGTTCATACTGGGGAGAGGTCGTTCACCTGCTCAGAATGTGGGAAGGGATTCATTCAGTCATCCCAACTACTGGCACATCAGCGAGTTCACAACGGGGAGCGGCCGTTCACCTGCTCGGACTGTGGGAAGGGATTTATTAAATCATCTAAACTGAAGATACATCAGCGACTTCACACTGGAGAGAGGCCGTTCACCTGCTCAGACTGTGGGAAGGGATTCACTCAATCATCCAGCCTACTGATACACCAGCAATTTCACACTGAGGAGAGACCGTTTACCTGCTCAGTCTGTGGGAATGGATTCACTCGATCAGCTGACCTTCATAGACACCACCAATTTCACACTGGGGAGAAGCCGTTCACCTGCCCAGACTGTGGGAAAGGATTCACTTTATTATCTCACCTACGGAGGCACCAGTCAGTTCACACTGGGGAGAAGCCATTCACCTGCTCAGAATGTGGGAAGGGATTCATTCAGTCATCCCAGCTACGGGCACATCAGCGAGTTCACACTGGGGAGTGGCCGTTCACCTGCTCAGACTGTGGGAAGGGATTCACTCGATCATCCACCCTAATAGCACACCAGCGAGTTCACACTGGAGAGAGACCATTCACTTGCTCAGTCTGTGGGAAGGGATTCGCTCGATCAGCCGACCTTCATAGACACCACCAATTTCACACTGGGGAGAAGCCGTTCACCTGCCCAGACTGTGGGAAAGGATTCACTTTATTATTTCACCTACGGAGACACCAGTCAGTTCACACCGGGGAGAGGTCATTCACCTGCTCAGTGTGTGGGAAGGGATTCAATCAGTCATCTCATCTGCTGAGGCATCAGCAAGTTCACACTGGGGAGAGGCCGTTCACCTGCTCAGTGTGTGGGAAGGGATTTGCTCAGTCATCTCATCTACTGAGACACCAGCAAGTTCACACTGGGTAGAGGCTGTTCACCTGCTCAGACTTTGGGAAGAGTTTCTCTCAGCCATTTCCACCAAATGTGCATCATTGAGTTCACCCTGGGGAGAGGCTGTTCACCTGCTGTAAATGTGGGGAAGGATTCTCTCAATATTCTAACCTTGTGACACATTACCGGGTTCACCTGAGGAGAAAGTTTCAATGAGCTGCATGCTGGATATTTGTCCATCACTGTTGCTGAATGCAATTTCGAGAGTGACTGTCGGTGCTGAACTCTGCAATTATTGCTGCTGCTCACCACACCCAGTTCTGCACCCTGGTCACTGGGCATGGGAGGAGTTTCTTCTGCTGCACGTTCACCTTTAATGGGACTGGAGTTTAATATTCTGGATCTGAGACAAATAAATCAGTTCTATTTTAAACTCTGTCTCCGGTACTTAGTGAATTTATAACATACCTAGTGTACAGTAGAGCGTCAACTCAGGCTGGCTGGACCCTGCCAGTGATTCTGTTCCATGACAGTCCTTTTAAATCCTCCCCTATTGTTCATCTCTCACTCTCCCTGTGGTGATGGGTTCCAAAAGTCACCACTCTGTGGGTGAAGAGGTTTCCCTTGAATTTCCTGCAGACTGAAGAAGTTGAGCTGACTGCAGTTCTGTTTGAGATGTTCTTCGCCCCTCTAATCTCTGGGCTGAAGAAGAATGACATTGGGAGTTAACATCCTTATTCACGACTCATTTCCACATTATGGGTCATTTTCCCTGCTTCTAAAGAGTTGTCCACTGTCCTCTAAAGACTGAAAGCAGAAAGGGAAGCCATCAGTTAGTTGTTCAACGGAGCAGGGTCAGAAACCAGAGGCGGGTCCACGCAGGGCAGAGCTTGGGGCTCTGGATGATGGTCGGGGTAAGAACGCATGGTGAGGAGAAGGGAATCAGCAGTGGGGTATGGCAACGAATGACAGAGTAGCAATATTTCGAAGCCGATTGACAGAGAAAATAATTCGGTTGTCTGACTGATGACACAAACAATGCCTGTGGTGAGGTGCTCCACTGGTCGAGGAACATGTGTGTGCGGGGAATGGTTATATCTATTGAGGGAGTTGTTCCTGCTTGTTTATCCTGTAATATTATATCTGGATGGTTATCATTTGTGCTATTAGTAGTAATGTATTGATTATCATATAATTTGTAAGATTTTGACTCTGTAACTGAATCAGGCTTGAATTTATGGTGCTTCAATGAAGTTGTGGTCATTCATGAGTTTGTATTTTAAAGCAAGATTTTGGTGAATGATATTTGCCACTTGATTGTACCTTTGTAAGTAATCAGATTGAGTTAAACTGCTGCAGGATCCTGGAATGTGTTGGATCGTGTCTGGTTTCTCTTGCATTTTCTGCACTTACTGCGTTGTTTGTATTTCATGTATTTTCAATTTTGTTTTTCCTTTTGTTAACCACCTTGTCCTGCATTTCTGCAAGGAACCCCTCTGTTTCTGGGAAGAGGTCTCCAACTCTCAGTCAGGTGCTCGATGCTTCCTTGTCAACATCTCGTCTGCTCAGATCGTTGGGATGTCTCCCATGGAGGGTCATACTCATTCCACTGGTTAATGTTTTCTTCCACAGTTATGATTCATTTTTTCTGAGTTAGCCTCTCATTTGAGTTTCTGGGCTGTATTCCTTATCATGATTGCATACACACACAGGGAGTGCTGAATCCTGTTCAGTTTTGATGAAAAAATATACTTTCAAGTTTTATCTGACTGTTGTGTGATTTTTGTTTTTCATGTATGTTATTTCTCTTCCTCCTTCTGTCCAAGGTAGTGTTAATCTAAGTGGGTTTGAGTGTAAATAGTCTTTTCTAAAGTTATCACTTCAGTTTTTATTTACCTTTGGAAATTTTGCTGATTGAAATTGAATCAAGATATTTTCATTAAAATAAAGTCAATGTCGGTATTGATGAAATTGTTTATTGCTGTTGTTGTATTTGTTAACTATTGAGCTCTGATTGGCAGGTTTTTAAGCCTTGAACTATATTTTGTCAAATGTTTTCCCTGTTTCGCACTACTTTTTACTGTCTTTGCTTGTTGATATTCCAGATACATGGGTATCAAGAGTCCCAATGAAGGGTTTTGGCCGGAAATGTTGAATCCCATCCATAGATGCTGCCTGACATGCTGAGCTCCTCCAGCGCTTTGTGTGTATTTCTCTAGATCTCTAGCATCTGCAGGTCCTCTTGTTTCCCAGATACTTATATGTTTCTTGAAAGAACAAGCCAAGAACAAGCTGTTAGTGGGGTTGTGTGGCTCTGTTGGTAAAATTTTAAATAAAATCATTAGAAAGAGGTTGCATAGGGTTGGAAGGTGTAGAATCTGTGGGTAGAATTAAGGAACAGCAAATGTAAAAGAAATCCCTGTTGGGAATTGTATAGAAACCCCCAAACAGTCGTAAGTATGTGGTCCACAAAGTACAATGGGAGATTAAAAATGCTTGCCAAAAGGGCAATCTTACAATAGTCATGCAGGATTGTCATGCAGGTGAAAAGGAAAATTAGTGTATTGTTCTCAACTGGAGGCATTCCTAGAATGCCTACAGAATGCTTTTTTAGAGCAGCTCGTGGTTGAGCCCTCTTGGGGATCAGCTATTCTGGATTGGGTGTCGTAATGAGCCAGAATTAATTAGGTCACTTACATTCAAAGAACCCTTAGGGGCAAGTGATCTAAATATGATCAAATTCACCCTGACATTAGAGAAGGAGAAGCTAAAGTCAGATGTGGAATAAATGTGAGGCTGCTTAACAAGATCACAGCTCATGGAATTACAGGAAACATACTTGTCTGGATCGAAGATTGGCTGACTGACGGGAGAAAGAGTCAGAATAATGTGGGCAATTCTGTTTTGCTGTCAGTAACTAATGGTGTTCCGTAGGGGTCAGTATTGAGATAGCATCATTTCATGTTAAATATGAACGATACGGATGACGGAATTGATACCTGGGTGATGAACTTTGCAGCTGATACAAAGATAGGTACGGGACAGGTAGTTTAGAGCGAAGCGAGAGTCTGCAGAAGGACTTCGATAGGTTTGGATAACAGGCAATGAAGTAGCAGACAAAATACATTGTATGAGGTATATTGGGTGCAGGGAGGATATACAAGGATGTTGCCTGGATTGGGGAGCATACCTTATGAGAATAGGTTGAGTGAATTCAGCCTCTTCTCCTTGGAGTGATGGACAATAAGAGGTGACCTGATAGAGCTGTATAAGATGGCGAGAGGCATTGATCATGTGGATGGTCAGAGGCTTTTTCCCAGGGCTGAAATGGCTAATATGAGAGGGCACAGTTATAAGGTGCTTGGGAGTAGGTACGGAGGAGATATCAGGGTTAAGTTTTTTACGCAGTGAGTAGTGGGTGCGTGGAATGGGCTGCCAGCGGTTGTGGTTGAGGTGGAAATGATAGGGTCTTTTAAGAGTCTCCTGGATAGGTACATGGAGCTTAGAAAACTGGAGGACGATAGGTAAGCCTAGGTAGTTCTAGGGTAAGAACATGTTCGGCTGAGCTTTGTGGGCTGAAGGGCCTGTATTGTGTTGTAGGTTTTCCATGTTTCTAAGGGGCTGCATGTGAGGCTGCTGAACAAGATCACAGCTCATGGAATTACAGGAAAGATACTTGTATGGGTCGAAGATTGGATCGGCTGACTGACAAGGGAGAAAGAGTCAGAATAATGTGGAGAATTCTGTTTTGCTGTCGCTAACTAATGGTGTTCCATAGGGGTCAGTATTGAGACCACATGTTTTCATATTAAATCTGAATGATATGGATGACAGAATTGATACCTGGGTGATGAACTTTGCAGTTGATACAAAGATAGGTACAGGACAGGTAATTTGGAGGAAAGCCGGAGTCTGCAGAAGGACTTTGATAGGGTTGGAGAACAGACAACGAAGTAGCAGATGAAATACAGTGTATGCAAATGTCCGGTCATGTACAATTGGTAGAAAGGATAAAGACGGAGAGAAAAAAAATAAATGGGAGAAAATACAAAAATCAGAAATAGGTACTTGGGAGTCCGTGAGCAGGAGCCCCTGAAGGTTTGCTTGCAGATTGAGTTAAGGATGACAACTGTAACGTTAGCATATAGGAGCAAGGATGTGACACTGTAGCTTTATAACACATTGGTCAGATCGCTCTTGGCGTATTGTGACCAGTTTCCGACCTCCTGTCTGAGAAAAAGATGTGCTCGTATTGGAGCGCGTCCGGAGAAGGTTCATGAGAATGAGTCTAGGAATGAAAGGGTTAACGTATGAGGAGCGTTGACCCTGTACTCACTGGTCTAGAAGAAAGAGAGGGGATCTCATTGAAACCTATCAAATATTGAAAGGCCTGGACAGAGTGGCTATGAAGAAGATGCACCCTACGCTGTGTGAGTCTGGGAGCAGAGGCCACGGCCTCAATGTATAGAGCATCCACTGACAGCAGAGATGAGGAGGAATTTCTTGAGTCAGGGAGTGGTTAATCTTTGGAATTCATTGCCACGGATGGAGTAGAGGCCAAGTCAGTGAGTGTATTTTAAATGGATGTTCACAGATTAAGGGGAGAAGGCAGGAGAATAGTGTTGAGAGGGATAATGAATTGGATATGAAGGAATGGTGGAGCAGACTTGATTGGCTGAGCAGCCTCTGTCTCATATCTCATAGCTCATAGTCTGAAGAAGAGGCTAGTGAGGTTGCATTAGGGTTAGGGTATCCGCGCCTGGACTATTGTATTCAGTTTTGGTCGTTCTGCTGTAGGAGAGAGGACGTCAATCTGGAATGAGTGCAGGAGAGATTTACGAGAATGGTGCCGGTACTCGAGGGACTGAGTTCTGGAGAGAGGCTGGGCAGGTTGGGACTTCACACCTTGAAGTGCAGGAGATTGAGGCTGACATGATGCAGGTGTCCCAAACCCTGAGTGTACAGAACTGGGGAACGTGCGCAGTCCTTTTCCCCACTTTTGTGGAATTAACAACCAGACGGCACCAGTTCAAGGTGAGAGAGGAATGATTTAATAGGGATGTCAGGGGAAGATTATTAATCCACTCTCCCTTACGGTTTATTGTTTAACTAACTCGATGAGTCCACTCTCAGGTTAAATGAGCAACACCTCATATTACATCCGGGTAGTTTACAACCCGACGGCATGAACATCGACATCTTTAACTTCTACCTCTTCCTTTTCCTTTCATCAACACACACACCCGTCTCCTCCATTCTGTCTCCCCACTTCTCTCTTCTCCACTGTGGATCGTCTCCCTCTGGTTCCTCTTTTCCCCATGGTCCGCTCTCCTATCCTATCAGATTCCTTCTTTTCAGCCCTTTGCATTTTCCAGCTTCCACCTCACAGTGTCTCACTTCATCTCCCACCTCCCCCACCCACTCACTTTCACTCTTACCTGGCTTCACCTACCATCTACCAGCTTGGACTCTTTCCACTCCCCGCACCATCTTGTTCCAGCTTCTCCCCACTTCCAGTCCTGATGAAGGGTCTCTGCAGGAAATCTCTGTTTTGATTTATCCACCACTATAGAAGCTACCTGACCTCCTGACTTCCTCCAACATTTTGTGTTTGTTACTCTGCATCTCCAATATCTGCAGAATCTCATCGGGACAGAGTGCAGAATGCAGAGACTACATCGGGTCTCACTAATGTCGAGGAGGCCACACCTGGAAAACTGGAAACAGGAGATGACCCCAACAGGCACGATGTTGAAAAGTTGCCTCATGTGGAAGGACTGTTTGGGACCCTGACTGGTGGTGGGGAGGGTGGTTTGGGGCAGGTCTGGCACTTCATCCACTTGCAGAGTTGGCTTCCGGCCCCCTACACCCCTCCATATCACTGCAAACCTCTCCCTTTTGTGGACAACACTGCCACGTGGTGGTGATTTGCCACAATAACAGGAGCCCCTGATTTGTGGACTCCATTGTCACCAGGTGGCGCTCTGCCGCAGTAACACTGAGAGACAGAAATGTGACGCTGCAGTCTGCTGAAATGTTTATTCAAGGTTGTTTAATTCCATTTCCAGCAGACAAGTGTAACTGAGATCAAAATAGTTATTACTCCGGCTCCAATGCAGCACAAAAACACAATAGTAAAAACATATATCCACAGCTTGTAAACTGTGCACGGATTGATTGTATGTCCATAAAGTGACGCTCGGTATAGTCAAGTCAAGTCACTTTTTATTGTGATTTCGATCATAAACTGCTGTTACAGTGCACAGTAAAAACAACATACCTCCAGGACCATGGTGCTACATGAAACAACACAAAACTACACTAGGCTAAGTGACACAACGCAAAGCTACACTAGACTACGTAAAATAACACAAAAACTACACTTGACTACAGACCTACACAGGACTGCATGAGGTGCACAAAACAGTGCAGGGCACTACAATAAATAATAAACAAGAAAATAGGCACAGTAGAGGACAAATTACAATATAATAATAAATGATAAAATAATAAATAAAAGTATGTCTGCACATAAGATGACAGACAGGAAATGATAAAGTAGAGGTGTTTGGTGTGTGGAAGGGTGGGTAAGTTGGGTAGAGATATTTATCAGCCTTACTGCTTGGGAAAAGTAGCTGTCCCAGAGGCTGGCCGTCCTGGTGAGGATGCTGCGTAGTCTACCCAGATGGGAGTGGGACAAACAGTCCATGAGTGGGATGGGTGGAGGTTGATTATGAAAATCAGGTTGGTGTTTGATCTCAAGAGAGGGAATTTGGAAAATACCAATGAGATGCCTTTTTGAACAGCTTGTAATTGTGCCCATTAGGGAAAAGTTAATTTTGGATTGGGTGTTGTGTAATGAACCAGGTTTGATTACGAAGCTTATGGTAAAGGAAACGTGGACTTGGTGATCATAACATGTTAGAATTCACTCTGCACTTTGAGAGGGGAAAGGTGCAAGAAGATGCATCATTATTAGTGGAGTGAGGGGAACTACGAAGGCATGGGAGAAGAGCTCACCAAAGTTGATTGGAAGGGGACACTAGCATGGATGATGACAGAATAGTAATGGCTGTTTTCCTGCCTCTCTAGCCTCAACCTGCCTCTGCCTTTCCACAGCCTCCATCTTTAATTTTTCTAACTTGTACGGGAGCCTAAGCTCACTAGGTTTACTTCCAGGAAACACCTCCAACTCCTCCACTTTAAACACACCCTCAGATACATAATGTTCAGCTATTATCCTCTGCATCTGTGACCTCCTCATTGTCGATTTCACCTTAGCAAGTTTTAACCTTTTTGCAATACTCAACAACTCAATCCTTCTGGTGTCCTTTAGTGCCTCAGAGGTTGGCGCTTCCAGAAATCTATCAACATCCATTGCTGCTGATTTTCCACACACAAATAAATCAAAAGGGATTTCTCCAATGAAATCAATAATTAATCAATATGCCTCCAAATCTGTTCCTATCCCGGATGCAGGCCCAAATTTTGTTATGAACCGTAACGCTTTAGAAATGAGCCAGCAGCAATAGACTACACTTAGAGTCTGTTTTTGATGTTAAATCCACTATCTTTATTCGTATCTACTAACAATATAGTAATTAGCAAGATAAACAAAAGTTAACAGTGTTATGTGTATATGTGTGTGTAAATATAACTCCCAAACTATTGAGCTCAGGGGAAACAAGGCTTGGAGTCTTGAGATGGTGAACTATGAAAGTTCAGTTCAACCACAGAATAGGTGATGAGAGAGATATTTGTAGTGCAGGGTAAATGTCAAGAGAAGGCAATTCTGTCGAATTCCACGGTGGTAAAACGAGGCAACAGTAGCTGTAGATTTTATCCATCGTCGTTCCAAATCCACATACAAATTAACACTGAAGGTGACTTGTCACAAGGGGTATCGTCTTCAAGTGAATTCCCACACCACACCCAGGCAAGGGTTAACACATAAGTGGTCTTCACAGGATACCCCAAATCAGATCCACTCGTATGGATCAAACGAGGTGACAACCTCACATTTGATGTTCGCTGAATCGATAATTAACCTACCCTTGTGGGCATAGGAAAGTTCTAAACAGTGACCCTTGGCCACTAGTTCCCTTGTTTTGATCCTTCCATTGATCCTCCTTCATCTCAGTCTGACTCTGAGTGTCTGTGTCCTCGGTTAAAACTAAACAAGCTGTGAGTGATGTAAACAAGCTGCAAGTCAGACTGATTTCCATTCTCTCTCTTCTCTCTTCTCTCTTCTCTCTTCTCTCTCTCACACAGTCCACAGGAAACAAAATCTAGGGATTCATAACAATGGCCACTCCCCATTGTGAACTGACTGGTGTGCCAGTAGGTTGGATGACTGAGTGAATCCTTTCCCACGTTCTGAGCTGGTGAATGGCTTCTCCCCAGTGTGAACTTGCTGATGACTCTGTAGGTTGGATAACTGAGTGAATTTCTTCCCACAGACTGAGCAGGTGAACGGTTTTTCCCCAGTGTGAACTCGCAGATGTGTCAGTAGGGTGGACGATTGACTGAATCCTTTCCCACATTCTGAGCAGGTAAACGGCCACTCCCCAGTGTGAACTGACTGGTGTGCCAGTAGTTGGGATGACCGAGTGAATACATTCCCACATTCTGAGCAGGTGAATGGCTTCTCCCCAGTGTGAACTCGCTGATGACTCTGTAGGGTGGATGAATCAGTGAATCTCTTCCCACAGACTGAGCAGGTGAACGGCTTCTCCCCTGTGTGAACTAATTGGTGTCTCTGTAGGTTGGATGAATCAGTGAATCTCTTCCCACAGACTGAGCAGGTGAACGGCTTCTCCCCAGTGTGAACTCGCTGATGTCTCTGCAGGGCGGATAACTGACTGAATCCCTTCCCACATTCTGAGCAGGTGAATGGCTTCTCCCCAGTGTGAACTCGCTGATGAATCTGTAGTTTGGATAACTGAGTGAATCTCTTCCCACAGACTGAGCAGGTGAACGGCTTCTCCCCAGTGTGAACTCGCTGATGTCTCTGTAGGTTGGATGAATCAGTGAATCTCTTCCCACAGACTGAGCAGGTGAATGGCTTCTGCCCAGTGTGAACTCGCTGATGTGCCATTAGGTTGGATGATTGAGTGAATTCCTTCCCACAGTCTGAGCAGGTGAACGGCCGCTCGCCAGTGTAAACACGCTGGTGAGCCATTGTGTCAGATGACTGAGTGAATCCTTTCCCACAAATTCAGCAGATGACCAGCCTCTGCTCGATGTGAACTGACTGGTGTGTCGACAGGTGGGAAGACCGACTGAATCCTTCCTCACACACAGAATAGATGAATGGCCTTGTCCAGTGTGAACTTGCTGACGTACCTTCAGTTGTGATGACTGAGTAAATCCATTCCCACTGTCCGAGCACGTGATCGGCCTCTCCCCTGTGTAAAATAATGGGTGTACCATTTGGTCAAATGAACGAGTGAATCCCTCCCCACCTTCTGAGCAGGAAGGATGGCCGATTGAATCCCTTGCTCCTTTTCTTAAATGTCTAGACAGAGACAGCAAAACTGGCGTGTCGTGTTTGAGATTCCTGGGGACAAATTCCTTCTCATTTTTAATCTGTAAAAAGAATAACAAAATCCATTAGTGTGTGTAGGACAACATTTCAGATGAGATTACTTGAGTTGCCAAGGTTTGATCTGGTATCACACTGTTACAGTGAGGTTCAACCCAAGATGGACAGAGAAATCATCTTCTGACTGGGCACAGTGCTGGTATCTGGAATGACCATCAATTCTCTGATGCTCTTCCTGTCTCTATAAGAATGGGGCATTTCTGCCGTCTCCAATCTGTGACCTGGCTCAGTTTGACTCCCTCCATTGGTATTATTCCCTGTTCCTGCTGAGCAGCATGGGTGCCTGGCCCCACAGTAACTGAAACAGTCTCACGCAAATAGTCTTCCTTGACGTGCATCTGGGATTTTCTTTTACGTATGATTAACTTAAAGTGCCACAGTGTTAACGCCATATAAAAAAATTCCTGCTGAGATGAATGGTTGGTCTGCACAGCTGTGAAAAGGACTTAAAGTGAATTTTTGTATTATTTCAGGTTCTTGGGCCATCTGGTTTGTGCTGAACTATTTAAACTGCCCACTCCCATACCCCTACCATCCAGGCACCTACTCAAACCTCTTAAATGTTGAAATCGTGCTTGCATGCACCACTTGTGCTCTTTGCTCATTCCACACCTGGATGATCGTCGGTGTGAAGAAGTTTCCCCTCATGTTCCCCTTAACGTTTTACCTTTCCCCCTTAACCCATGGCCTCTGGTTGTAGTCCCACACCATCTCAGTGGTAAAATCCCTATCTATGTCCCTCATAATAGTGGTATACCCTAATCAAATCTCCCCTCAGTCTTCTACATTCCAAGGAATAAAGTCCTGACCTGTTCGATCTTTCCTTATAACTCAAGTCCTACAGACCTGGCAACATCCTTGTGAATTTTCTCTGAACCTCTTTCACATCTTTCCTGTAGGTTGGTAACCAAAACCGCACACAATACTCCAAATTAGGCTTCACCAGTGCCTTCTACAAGTCAACATAACATCCGTCTATTGTTGTCAGTACTCTAGTTCATGAAGGCCAATGGGCTGAAATCTTTCTTTCTGTCTCTATCTAACTGTGATACCACTTTCAGTGAATTAAGGACTTGTATTCCCAGGTCCCTTTCTACTACAATACTCCTCCATGCCTGACCAGTCACTGTGAAAGACCTCCCTTGGTAGGTCATACCAAAGTGCAACACCTCACACTTGTCTGCATTAAATTACATTTTCCATTTCCCAAACCATTTTCCCAGCTGGTCCAGATCATACTGCAAACCATGATACTCTTCCTCGCTGACGACTACACCACCAATCTTGGTGTCAGCTACAAATTTTCTGATCCAGTTAACCACCCTATCATCCAGATTACTGATATAGATGACAAACAATAACAGATACAGCACTGATCCCTGTGGCACACCGCTAGTCACAGGATGCGGTCAAGAGGCAGCCATCTGCTACCACACACTGGCTTCTCCCAAAGACAGTGTCTCATCCAATTTACTATCTCATCTTGAGTGCTGAGTGACCAAACCTTCTTGATCCACCTCCCATATTCCACCTCTGTAATCTGTACAGGGTCTAGGAATTTGATGCTGCTTTGCCTCACTTCTATAGACTCTGCGTTCATCTCCTGAGCAAAAAATATCTCCCACATCTATTTTGTCTCCTCATATGGATTACCATTCTGATCTTGCAGAGGATTAATTTTTTCCCTTGCAATCTTTTCACTCTTAACATATCTGCAGAATCCATGAGGATTCTCCTTCATCTTGCCTGCTGGGGTAACCTCATGCCTTCTTTGTCTTTCATAAGTGTTCACTTGAATTTCCTGTATCTCACAAGTACCCCATTTGTTCCAATCTGCCTGTACCAGGTATGCACCTCCTTTTTATTGATCTGGGAGATGAAAGCCAAAGGGGTGATAGAGCTGCTATGGGAGGTGGTGGTGGGGGAGGGTCAAACTGAAGTTGCAGGGGGAATGGGAGCCTGAATAACAGAACAGATAGTGCAGGGTTTGCGGAGACAGTTGTTGTTCAGTCCTCAGACAAAGTCAGGAATGAAAAAGTTGAGCATGGTGCAGTGAATATGCTGAGCCCTGTATATTTCAATACAAGGAGCAGCGTAGGAAAGGCGGATGTGTTCAGGGCATGGATCAACACCTGGAATTATGACACTAGGATCTGGCAACTGTGGCCTGGGACAGGCTGCTTTATGGCAAAGGTGTGCTTGGTAAATTGAGGCCTTCAAAGCGAAATTTTGAAAGTACAAAGCGGGTATGTGCTTGTCAGAATAAAAGGTAAAGATAGAAACTGTAGGGAACCTTAGATTTCAAGAGATATTGAGACCCTGATGAAGCACAAAATGGAGTTGCAGAACAGGGATAGGCAGGCAGGTTGAAATGGAGTATAAGAAATAAATCAGGAGGGCTAAAAGGCGGCATGAGATTCCCCTCGCAGAAAAGATGAAGGATAATCCTCAGGGATTCTGGAGATAGATTAAAAGCAAAAGGATTGCAAGGCACAAAGTTGGTCCTCTGGAAGACCGGAATGGCAATCCATGGCTGGAACCAAAGCAGATGGGGGAGATCTTAAATATTTTTTTCATTTCTATTTACTCAGATGGACACAGTGTCAATGAGAGTGTGGAAAAGCAGCATTAAAATCGTGGACCCTGTACAGATTAAAGAAGAGGGTGGATAAATCTCCAGGGCATGACAAGGTGCGCCCTCGGTCCCCATGGGAGGCAAGTGCAGAAATCGTCGGGGCCCCAGCAGAGATAATTAAATCATCCTTAGTAATGGGAGAGTTATCAGAGGATTGTAGGATAGCCAAAGTTATTTCACTGTTCAACATAGAACATAGAAATCTACAGCATATTCCAGGCCATTCAGCCCACAATGTTGTTCCAACCATGAAACTTACTCTAGAAACTGCCTGGAATTTCCCTAGCACATAGACCTCTATGTTTCTAAGCACCATGTACCTATCTAAGAGGCTGTTAAAAGACCCTATTTTATCTGCCTCGGCCACCACTGCTGGCAGTGCATTCCACACACCCACCACTCTCTGTGTAAAAAAAACTTACCCCTGACATCCCCTCGGTATCTATTTCCAAGCAGCTTAAAACTATGCCCCTCGTGTTAGCCATTTCAGCCCTGGGAAAAGCCTCTGGCTATCCACATGATCAATGCCCCTCATCATCATATTCACCTAAAAAAAGGCTTTGTTGGAAGTAGGCATAATTATGAGGGTATAGATAGGGTAAATGCAAGCAGCTTTTTCCACTGATGTTGGGTGGGACGACAACCAGAGGTCATGGGTAAGTGACTTCCCCATTTATACAACACAATACAGGCCCTTTGGCCCACAATGCTGTGCCAGACATTACTTACTTCAGAAATTCCCTAGAGTTCCCCATAGCCCTGTATTCTTCTACGTGCCATGTACCTATCCAGGATCCTCTTAAAAGACCCTATTGTATCCGGCTTCATCACAGCTGCCGCAGCCCATTCCACGCACTCACCACTCTGTGTAAAAAAACTTACCCCTTGTGGTGATATCACGTGTCATGACGTGACTGGACAGAGTTACTAACATGAGCAGAAATGAAGAATGATAGAGAAGCATGGCAGTGTAAGACGTGGTTTTGCTGCTGTTAAGTAGAAGTTCAATTCTGCAGAATATGGTTTGTTATTAGTAACCCACGGTACGTATAAAGAACACAACACCCCTGACATCTCCTTCGTACCTACTTCCAAGCACCTTAAAACTGTGCCCTCTCTGCAGATTTTCTCTTGGTTGTGATTGGAGGCAGAACAAAGGTGATTTTCACAACAGCTGATGTAAAAGATTTTGTTCCCTTTCTCCGAGTTCCCAATCCTTGCATTTAGACAGCTGGAGCTCAGCTCTGTCTGAGAGATCCATCGGTTCCCATTCCCTCTCAGCCGGAAGCTCCCCGGAGCCCGTGTACGGATGGTGGGGCTGAGAGAGAGGGAAGAGAGCAGGACTGTCCCAGGATTTCGGGTCACGGAGTCCGGAGCTCACAGCAACTGTCCCGAAGTCGGTGTTGAAACCCCACCAACCTCCCTTCTCCCCACCCCGCAACAGTCTCCCTACAGCCGATCTCCTTAAGCTTAGCGTGTACTGCGCGCATGCGTGATATTCGGCAACGGAACAGCCCTGATGCTTGCGCATTTGATCGGTGCTTCGGCGACGGCGAACTTTATATCGCAGGGCTTTATTGGTAATCACGGTGCCATTAAAAGTTTCTGCAAGCACCAGTTCCACGTCCATAGCTTTTTTTTGTGTGTGTAGAAAATTCAGCAGCTGTTTTAACGCAGAAAGTGGCTCCCATAAACAATATACTCAATATCAATGTGTATCTAATGCCAAAGTACAATCCTCTTACAGATGTAGATATAAAACACAAGAGATTCTGCAGTTGCTGGAAATACAGAGACGTACACACACAAAATGCTGGAGGAACTTTGCAGTTCAGGCAGCGACTAAGCAGAGGAGTACACAGCCTGGGCATGCTGAAGGGGTTCGGCCTGAATGTTGTCTATTTATTCCTCTCCACATTCGTTGCCTGATCTGCTGATTTATTCCAGTATTTTGCAGAACCCACTTTTTTTTTCAATCAATGTTTCTAAATGTTTCTCATCTTTGATTTATAGGCACATCCTGCTGGTCAGATTCCTCCTCCTCCCCATAAACTCTAGACCCCATCGCTCTCTGGAGCCTCAAAGCCCTGACTCAGGCCGGCATCTCATTGGTTTCTGAATCTGCTCCATCGAAGAATCATTCGCTAGTCTGCTGTCAGACTTTAGAGGCGCATTGCAACAACCCAGCTGTCTGAGGCACAGTCCTTTGAAATGAGTGAAAATGACCGAAAACGTTGAAAAGAACAGCGAAGAAGGAGTTTAGCTAAATTATTTCACAGCACTGAAGAACTTCAAATACACAGGGAGCTCATCGTCTTATTCAGCCTGGAGAAAATCATGCAGGTGTATAAGATGATGAGAGATATTGGTCGTGTGAATAGCCAGAGGCTTTTTCCCAGGGCTGAAATGCCTAACACGAGGGGCATAGTTTTAAGGTGCTTGGACCCAGGCGCACAGGAGATGTCAAAGAGTGGTGGGTGTGTGGAATGCACAGCCAGAGACATCGGTAGACGTGGATACAATAGGGTCTTTTAAGACACTTGGACAATCGACAATAGGTGCAGGAGTAGGCCATTCAGCCCTTAGAGTCAGAACCACCTTTCACTGTGATCATGGCTGATCGCCCACAATCAGTATCCAGTTCCTGCCTTCTCCCCATAACCTTTGATTCCTCTATCTTTAAGAACTCTATCCATCTCTTTCTTGAGAGCATCCAGAGACTTGGCCTCCACAGCCTTCTGGGGCAGAACATTCCATATATCCACCACTCTCTGGGTGAAAAAGTTTTTCCTCAACTCCGTTCTAAATGGCCTACCCCTTATTCTTAAACTGTGGCCTCTGGTTCTGGACTCACCCATCAGTGGGAACATGCTTCCTGCCTCCAGCGTGTCCAATCCCTTAATAATCTTATGTTTTAATAAGATCCCCTCTCATCCCTCTAAATTCCAGAGTATACAAGCCCAATCGCTCAAATCTTTCAACATATGACAGTCCCGCCATCCCGGGAATTAATCTTGTGAACCTACGCTGCACTCCCTCAATAGCATGAATGTCCTTCCTCAAATTTGGAGACCAAAATTGCACACACTACTCCAGGTGTGGTCTCACCAGGGCCCTGTACAACTGCAGAAGGACTTCTTTGCTCTAATACTCAATTCCTCTTGTTATGAAGGCCAGCATGCCATTAGCTTGCTTCACTGTCTGCTGTACCTGCATGCTTGCTTTCAGTGACTGATGTACAAGAACACCTAGATCTCGTTGTACTTCCCCTTTTCCTAACTTGACACCATTTAGATCGTAATCTGCCTTCCTGTTCTTGCCAGCAAAGTGGATAACCTCACATTTATCCACATTAAACTGCATCTGCTATGCATCCGCCCACTCACCCAGCCTGTCCAAGTCACCCTGCATTCTCATACGTCCTGCTCACATTTCACACTGTCACCCAGCTTTGTGTCATCAGAAAACTTGATGTTTTAATCCCTTCATCCAAATCATTAATATATATTGTAAACAGCTGTGGTCCCAGCACTGAACCCTGCGGTACCCCACTGGTCATCGCCTGCCATTCTGCCATTAATCGCTACTGTTTGTTTCCTGTCTACTAACCAATTTTCTATCCATGTCAGTACCCTACCCCCAATACCATTTGCTCTAATTTTGCACACTAACCTCCTATGTGGGACTTTATCAAAGGCTTTCTGAAAGTCCAGGTACACTACATCCACTGGCTTTCCCATATCCATTTTCATAGTTATGTTCTCAAAAAATTCCAGAAGATTAGTCAAGCATGATTTCCCCATCGTAAATCCATGCTGACTGGGACCTATCCTGCCGCTGCTATCCAAATGTGCTGCTATTACATCTTTTATACTTGATTCCAGCATCTTCCCCACCACTGTTGTCAGACTAACTGGTCTATAATTGCCTGTTTTCTCTCTCCCTCCTTTCTTCAAAAGTGGGATAACATTAGCTACCCTCCAATCCACAGGAACTGATCCTGAATCTATAGACATTGGAAAATGATTACCAATAGACAGGTATATGGAGCTTAGGAAAATAGAGGGCAATGCGGTCAGGAAATTCCAGGCAGTTTCTGGAGTAGGTTACATGATTGGCACAACATTGTGAGCTGAGGGGCCTGTAATCTGCTCTAGATTTCTGATTCTATGAAGTTCAAGGGAAATCTCTTCTCCTGCAGAGTAGTGACGAGTTGCAACCTGTCATCATGGGGAGAGTGAGAGGTGAAGTGAACAACAGGGCTAGACTGTAAAATACTGATATGGAACAGAAACATGGGCAGGGAGCAGACGGATTGAGTGGCCTCTCTAGTGTACAGAGTGAGTGTGGCAGAGACAGTAAGTATCTGTGACATGAGATTTGAAACAGAACTGATTTATCTTTTACAGATCCACAATATTAAACACCAGTCTAGTTTAAGGCGAACATCAGAAGAACATTTGATTTGATAAGGTACACCATGCAAGGCTTATTGAGAAAGTAAGGAGGCCTGGGATCCAAGGGGAGATTGCTTTCTGGATCCAGATCTGGCTTGCCCACAGAAGGCAAAGAGTGCTTGTAGACAGGTCATATTCTGCATGGAGCTCAGTGACCAGTGGTGTGCCTCAGGGATCTGTTCTGGGACCCCTACTCTTGGTGATTTTTATAAATGACCTGGATGAGGAAGTAGAGGGATGGGTTAGTAAATTTGCTGATGACACAAAGGTTGGAGGTGTTGCGGATAGTGTGGAGGGCTGTCAGAGGCTACAGCGGACATTGATAGGATGCAAAACTGGGCTGACAAGTAGAAGATGGAATTCAACCCAGATCAGTGGCTCACTTTGGTAGGTCAAATATGATGGCAGAATATAGTATTAATGGTAAGACTCTTGGCAGTGTGGAGGATCAGAGGCATCTTGTGGTCCGAGTCCATAAGTCACTCAAAGCTGCTACGCAGGTTGACTCTGTGGTTAAGAAGGCGGTACGGTGCATTGGCCTAAATCAACCCTGGGATTGAGTTTAGGAGCCGAGAGGTAGTGTTACAGCTAAATAGGACCCTGGTCAACCCCACTTGGAGTACTGTGCTCAGTTCTGTTCGCCTCACTACAGGAAGGACGTGGAAACCGTAGAAAGGGTGCAGAGGAGATTTACAAGGATGTTGCCTGGATTGGGGAGCATGCCTTATGAGAATAGGTTGAGTGAACATGGCCTTTTCTCCTTGGAGTGACAGAGGATGAGCGGTGACCTGATAGAGGTGTATAAGATGATGAGAGGCATTGATCTTGTGGATAGTCAGAGGCTTTTTACCAGGGCTGAAATATTTGCCACAAGAGGACACAGGTTTAAGGTTCTGAGGAGTAGGTGCAGAGGAGATGTCAGGGGTAAGTTTTTTTTTTTGCACAGAGAGTGGTGAGTGTGTGGAATGGGCTGCCAACGATGGTGGTGGAGACGGATATGATAGGGACTTTGAAGAGTCTCCTGGACATGGAAGTTAGAAAAATAGGGGGCTATGGGTAACCCTAGGTAATTTCTGAGGTAAGGATATATTCGGCACAGCATTGTGGCTGAAGGGCCTATGTTCTGCTGTAGTTGTTCTATGTTTCTAATTTCTATTCACATTCCTCCTGCCTCACTGGACAGGAACACTGAAACATCAAGTGAGAAACAGCAGGAAGTGGCCATTCAGCCCCTCTAACCATCAACAGAATGGTGGCTGCTCTCCCATCTCAGCCACATGTTTCTGCCCGATCCTCATTTCCTCGATCCCTCCGGTCTCCACACATCTACCAGCCTCTGTTTTATGTGAGGACGATCACTGAGTCTTCACCACCCTCTGTGGTGGGGATTTACAGACATTCACCACCCTCAGAGTGGAGACATTTCCCCTCATCTCAGTCCCGGACAGTCCACCCCCTTTTTCAGAGACTGGGATCCCTGGTTCAGCCGGTAATGATGTGCATTTCAATGTGTTCACCTCTCAGTCCTCAATTCTATAAATGAAAGGGTTATTGCATTTGATCTTTCTTCATATGATGACCCCACCACTCCAGGGATTAGTCTGGTGAATCTTCATTGCACTCTCTATAACAAATACTCTCTAACCTCTTTGTTAATCCTCTATGGAATTAATTTCCATCTCCTGCAGCCCCGTGTTGCCCCAACCACTCACCTCCCACCCCCGTCACTATTTCCACCTTCCCACCTCCCCCTCACCTGGATCCACCTCTCACTCCCCAGCTCTTGCCCCATCCCCACCCCTCACCTCTTTTCTCGGACTATTTCCCGTCCACTCTCAGTCCAGAGGGAGGGTCTCGGCCCGAAATGTTGACGGTCCATTTCCCTCCACAGATGCTGCCCGACCCACTGAGTTCCTCCGGCAGTTTGTTCTTTGGTCTGTGTGACCCGTGTTAGTGTGGGGAGCGGGATTTTACACCATATTCCCGGTACAGTCTCAACAAAACACAAATAATTGTCACTTTGCCCGGACCATTGGCCCCGCTTGCAGGGCAACAGTCTGCCGGTGTTTGCCCCCCAATGTGGTGAATCGCCACCACCGTGGGCTCAGACATTTCCACAGATGAGCCCCTCCTGTCCCCACCGGGACAAACATCCTGTCCGCCCCCTCTCTCACCGTCTTCATCCTCTCCCTCCCCGGGGAACCGGCATCAAACCGACGGGCCGAGCGGTCTCCTCCTACCTCTCAGCGACACATCAGACTCCGGCCGCAGGAGACGCTTCACAAACGCCCCAACTTCCCTCGGAGGGAAATGGAAATAAATCAGAAAGCGGACATTTACTTTGACGGTTGTCCCGCCGTGACGGAAAGTTCGGGAGACGGAGTCAGCGGGGTAACGCCCTCTTGGCTGGTCCGCCTCCACTATTGGCTGGAATCAGTGATTGACATCACTTCGGACCAATGGGAACAGCGCATCGCGTGACTCCTCTGTTGACAGCGATGGGGAGGGGCTAGTCACGTGATTAGTTTCCCAGCCGTTAAACCGACCAAGCTCGAGCTCACCAGCGCGCGGGGCACAAAAGGCCCCGGATGATCGGTTGAGGTGAGAAGGGGTCTCCGGGTTGGGGGTCTCACCGGGCGGCGTTTTCAACACCGACTTCGGGTAGTTGCTGTGACTCCGGACTCCGTGACCCGCAATCCCGGGACAGTCCTGCTCTCTTCCCTCTCTCTCAGCCCCACCATCCGTACACGGGCCCCGGGGAGCTTCCGGCTGATGAGGGAATGGGAACCGATGGGTCTCTCAGACAGAGCTGAGCTCCAGCTGTCTAAATGCAAGGATCGGGAACTCGGAGAAAGGGAACAAAATCTTTTACATCAGCTGTTGTGAAAATCACCTTTGTTCTGCCTCCAGTCACAAACAAGAGAAAATCTGCAGATGCTGGAAATCCGAGCAACACACACAAATTGCTGGAGGAACTCAGCATTAGTACTCTTTTCCATAGATGCTGCCTGGCCTGCTGAGTTCCCCCAGCATTTTGTGTCTGTTGCTTGTTCCACCCCCTCTTGTTCTGGACTTTTCTACCCGTGAGAACATGTTTTGTCCCACTCTCTCTGGGTACATAATGATATCAAACACCTTTGTCCTGGGCCACAAGTAGCTTTCACATCACAAATGTGCCAGACTCCAATGAGACAGACTACTGCCCTTCCCTTCATATTCATTGGCATTGCCATCACTGAGTTCACCACCGTCAGTCACCTGGGGGAGGGTTCAGGGGAAATATTTATGTACAATACAGAAACTGGTGTTACCTGTGTGTATTGTGGTGATGCAAAAGTTGCTGGAGAATTTGAAAGTGGGAGGAAGTGGAGTGATAGTTTGAAATCTGACTTTTTAAAGCGTCATTTAGCAAGCAAATCAGATATGGACAATGTGCAAAAGCTCTGGTGAGAAAATACTTCATTCCCCGTTACAGGCCTGCTACATAGGTTGTGTGAGAGTGCAGATGAAGTCGATCGAGCCCAGAGGAGATCAAAGTTCTTACTGACAGTGATTTGCTGGCTGTTAAAATGAATACCTCTCTATCTAAAGTCATAGATATGACATGAAGAGAGGTGAGTTACACCCAAGGTGTAGGACACAAGAAACTGGGTGAGAGTCAGGAAGGGGAATGAGGTTAAATCGCCATCGCAGAGTAATCTTGTGTCCATCCCACACAACAACAGGTGGATCCACTTTAGAAACTGTTGGGGGGATTACCTGGCAGAGGAAAGTCAAAGGGGTGATAGGGGATTTGTTAGTGAGGGGAACAGAACAAGAGGGGACTAATATCCCAGTGGTGAGGCTCGCTAGTGCTAGTGTGGGGAGAGAGGGTGATGTGGTTAAAATAAGTTGTAGGGGGAAATGGGAACCAGAATGACAGAACAGATAGTGGGGAGGGTGAATTGAATTGAATTGACTTTATTACATACATCCTTCCTGTACGTGAGGAGTAGAAATCTTTACATCTCCGTCTGAATGTGCAATGTGTAATTTATAGTTGTTTATAATAAATAGTTTGTACATACGGCAGTCAATATAACATAGAAATGCAATTGTATCAGCATGAATTAATCAGTCTGATGGCCTGGTGGAAGATGATGTCCCGGAGCCTGTTGGTCCTTTTGCTGTTGTACCGTTTCCTGGATGGTAGCAGCAGGAACAGTTTGTGGTTGTGGTGAATTGGGTCCCCAATATCCTTTGGGCCCTTTTTACCCCCCTGTCTCTGTAAATGTCCTGAATAGTGGGAAGTTCACATCTACAGATGTGCTGGGCTGTCCGCACCACTCTCTGCAGGTTCCTGCGATTAAGGGAAGTACAGTTCCCATACCAGGCAGTGATGCAGCCAGTCAGGATGCTCTCAATTGTGTTCCTGTACAAAGTTCTTAGGATTTGGGACCCCATCCCAAGCTTCTTCAGCCGTCTGAGGTGAGCAAGGTGCTGTGTGCTCTTTTCACAACACAGCCGGTATGTACAGACCATGTGAGATCCTCGGTGATGTTTATGCCAAGGATCTTGAAGCTGTTCACCGTCTCAACCCCAGATCCACTGATGCCAATAGGGGTGAGCCTGTCTCCATTCCTCCTGTCGTCCACAATCAGCTCCTTTGTTTTTTTAGATTAGATTAGATTCAACTTTATTGTCAGTGTGCCAAGTACAGATACAAAGCCAATGAAATGCAGTTAGCATCTGACCAGAAATGCAAAGAATAGTGTTATTTACAAAATAACTGAGAATAAAAAGTAAGTACTACAGCACACAAATATAAAAGTACGGAGACAGTACAATACGGATGCAATACTGCTTAGTGCTGTGATGTGAGGTTCAGCAGCATCACAGCCTCAGGGAAGAAGCTCTTCCTGTGCCTGCTGGTGCGGGAGCGGAGGCTCCTGTAGTGCCTAGCAGATGGGAGGAGAGTAAAAAGTCCATGGTTAGGGTGAGATGCATCCTTGATAATGCGTTTCGCCCTTCCCAGGCAGTGTTTATGGTAGATGTTCTCAATGGTGGACAATTAGGTGCTGATAATCCGCTGGGCAGTTTTCACCACACAGTGGAGTGCTTTGTAGTCCGAAATGGGACAATTGCCATACATCTCAGGATTGCTACCTGTGCTAGGTGCCAGTGAGGGTAGGAATAGGATGCTCTGGAGGAGGAACAAGTGGCTGAGGAACTGGTGTAGGGGGCAGGGTTTCAGATTTCAGGATCATTGGGACCTCTTCTGGGGCAGGTGGGACCTGTACAAGAGAGACGGGTTACACTTGAACCACAGGGGGACCAATATCCTTTCAGGGAGGTTTGTTAGTGCTATTGGGGAGGCTTTAAACTAGATTTGCAGGGGGGTGGGAACCAGAGTGCCAGAGCTGACAGTGTGGCTGGGGTGAAAATAAATGATGTTGAAAGTTTAAGCAAATCTGCTGATATAAAGGTTGTGAGTGGTGGTAAAAATCTTCTGAGGTGTATATATTTCAATGCTAGGAGTATTGTGGGGAAGGCGGATAAGTTGAGGGCGTGGATTGACACGTGGAATTATGTCGTTGTAGCAATTAGTGAAACTTGGCTGCAGGAGGGGCAGGACTGGCAGCTTAATATTCCAGGGTTCCGATATTTCAAATCTGATCGAGGCAGAGGAATGAAAGGTGGGGGAGTAGCATTGCTTGTTAGGGAAAATATTACAGCAGTGCCCAGGCAGGACAAATTAGAGGGCTTGTCTACTGAGTCCTTATGGGTGGAGCTGAGAAACAGGAAAGGTATAGCCACATTAGTGGGATTGTATTACTGACCACCCAATAGTCAACGAGACTTGGAAGAGCAAATCTGCAGAGAGATAGCAGGCAACTGCAGGAAACATAAAGTTGTGGTGGTAGGGGATTTTAATTTTCCATACATTGATTGGGACTCCCATACTGTTAGGGGTCTAGATGGTTTAGAGTTTGTAAAATGTGTTCAGGAAAGTTTTCTAAATCAATATATAGAGGGACCAACTAGAGGGGATGCAATATTGGATCTCCTGTTAGGAAACGAATTACGGCAAGTGACAGAAGTCTGTGTAGGGGAGCACTTTGGTTCCAGTGATCATAACACCATTAGTTTCAATTTGATCATGGACAAGAATAGATCTGGTCCTAGGGTTGAGGTTCTGAACTGAATGAAGGCCAAATTTGAAGAAATGAGAAAGGATCTAAAAAGTGTGGATTGGGACAGGTTGTTCTCTGGCAAAGATGTGATTGGTAGGTGGGACGCCTTCAAAGGGGAAATTTTGAGAGTGCAGAGTTTGTCTGTTCCTGTCAGGATTAAAGGCAAATTGAATAGGAATAAGGAACCTTGGTTCTCAAGGGATATTGCAACTCTGATAAAGAAGAAGAAGGAGTTGTATGAAATGTATAGGAAACAGGGGGTAAATCAGGTGCTTGAGGAGTATAAGAAGTGCAAGAAAATACTTAAGAAAGAAATCAGGAGGGCTAAAAGGAGACATGAGATTGCCTTGGCAGTCAAAGTGAAGGATAATCCAAAGAGCTTTTACAAGTATATTAAGAGCAAAAGGATTGTAAGGGATAAAATTGGTCCTCTTGAAGATCAGAGTGGTTGGCTTTGTGCGGAACCAAAGGAAATGGGGGAGATCTTAAATAGGTTTTTTGCGTCTGTATTTACTAAGGAAACTGGCATGAAATCTATGGAATTGAGGGAATCAAGTAGTGAGACCATGGAAACTGTACAGATTGAAAAGGAGGAGGTGCTTGCTGTCTTGAGGAAAATTAAAGTGGATAAATCCCCAGGACCTGACAGGGTGTTCCCTCGGACCTTGAAGGAGACTAGTGTTGAAATTGCGGGGGCCCTGGCAGAAATATTTAAAATGTCGCTGTCTGCAGGTGAGGTGCTGGAGGATTGGAGAGTGGCTCATGTTGTTCCGTTGTTTAAAAAAGGATCGAAAAGTTATCCGGGAAATTATAGGCCGGTGAGTTTAACGTCAGTAGTAGGTAAGTTATTGGAGGGAGTACTAAGAGACAGAATCTACAAGCATTTGGATAGACAGGGGCTTATTAGGGAGAGTCAACATGGCTTTGTGCATGGTAAGTCATGTTTGACCAATCTGTTGGAGTTTTTCGAGGAGGTTACCAGGAAAGTGGATGAAGGGAAGGCAGTGGATATTGTCTACATGAACTTCAGTAAGGCCTTTGACAAGGTCCCGCATGGGAGGTTAGTTAGGAAAATTCAGTCACTAGGTATACATGGAGAGGTGGTAAATTGGATTAGACATTGGCTCGATGGAAGAAGCCAGAGAGTGGTGGTAGAGAGTTGCTTCTCTGAGTGGAGGCCTGTGACTACTGGTGTGCCACAGGGATCAGTGCTGGGTCCATTGTTATTTGTCATCTATATCAATGATCTGGATGATAATGTGGTAAATTGGATCAGCAAGTTTGCTGATGATACAAAGACTGGAGGTGTAATAGACAGTGAGGAAGGTTTTCAGAGCCTGCAGAGGGACTTGGACCAGCTGGAAAAATGGACTGAAAAATGGCAGATGGAGTTTAATACTGACAAGTGTGAGGTATTGCATGTTGGAAGGACAAACCAACGTAGAACATACAGGGTTAATGGTAAGGCACTGAGGAGTGCAGTGGAACAGAGGGATCTGGGAATACAGATACAAAATTCCCTAAAAGTGTCGTCACAGGTAGATAGGGTCGTAAAGAGAGCTTTTGGTACATTGGCCTATTAATCAAAGTATTGAGTATAAGAACTGGAATGTTATGATGAGGTTGTATAAGGCATTGGTGAGGCTGAATCTGGAGTATTGTGTTCAGTTTTGGTCACCAAATTACAGGAAGGATATAAATAAGGTTGAAAGAGTGCAGAGAAGGTTTACAAGGATGTAGTCGGGACTTGAGAAACTCAGTTACAGAGAAAGGTTGAATAGGTTAGGACTTTATTCCCTGGAGCGTAGAAGAATGAGGGGAGATTTGATAGAGGTATATAAAATTATGATGGGTATAAGATAGAGTGAATGCAAGCAGGCTTTTTCCACTGAGGCAAGGGAAGAAAAAAACCAGAGGACATGGGTTAAGGGTGAGGGGTGAAAGTTTAAAGGGAACATTAGGGGGGGCTTCTTCACACAGAGATTGGTGGGTGTATGGAATGAGCTGCCGGACGAGGTGGTAAATGTGGGTTCTTTTTTTAACATTTATGAATAAATTGGACAGATACATGGATGGGAGGTGTATGGAGGGATATGGTCCGTGCGCAGGTCAGTGGGACTAGGCAGAAAATGGTTTGGCACAGCCAAGAGGGGCCAAAGGGCCTGTTTCTGTGCTGTACTTTCTGTGGTTTCTATGGTTTAACACTGAGATGCAGTTGGTGAGTATGCTCTCAATGGTACAGTGGTAAAAGTCTGTCATATCCTGGGACAGAGGTGAGCTTTATTGATGCTCCGCAGGAAGTAAAGACGCTGTTGCGCCTTTTTGATCAAGATGGAGGAGTTCAGGGACCAGGTGAGATCCTCGAAAATGTGGACACCAAGGAATTTGAAGCTTGATACACGATCCACTACAGTTCCGTTGATGTAGATTGGGAGTGTGGCTCCTAGCATGCCTGAAGTCCACAATGATCTTGGTCTTCTGGGTGTTAAAGGCCAGATCATTGTTGGCACACCACGCAGCCAAGTGCTGGACCTCATCCCTGTAGGCTGTCTCGTCATCCCCTCTGATCTGGCCAACCACCATGGTGGCCTCTGCGAACTTGATTATGGAGTTAGAACCATGTACAGGAACGCAGTCATAGGTGAAGAGGGAGTACAGAAGAGGGCTCAGCACACAGCCTTGAGGCACGCTGGTGTTCAGGGTGAGAGTGGAGGAGGAGAGGTTATCTAACTGATTGGGGTCTGTTAGTCAGAAAGTCCAAGGTCCAATTGTAGATGGATGAGCTGATAGCAAGCTGGCGAAGTTTGGTGATCAGCTTGAAGGGGCTTACAGAATTGAATGCCGAACTAAAGTCAATGAACAGCATTCTGACGTAAGAGTTGGGGCTGTCCAGGTGGGTCAGGGCAGAGTGAAGTGCCGTGGAGATGGTGTCCTCTGTTGACATGTTGGTGCGATAGGCAGATTGATGGGGGTCCAGGATAGTGGGCAGACAGGATTTCAGATGTGACAGAACCAGTCTCTCAAAGCACTTTGCAATGATGGGGGTGAGTGCAACTGGGCGGAAATCATTCAGGCTCGTGGCAGTGGAATGCTTCGGCACTGGCACGATGGTGGTGATCTTGAAGCTTGTGGGGGACAACACCCTGGGCCAGGGACAGATTAAAAATGTCTGTGGAGACCCCGGCCAACTGTCCTGCACAGACTCTGACCACACGGCCAGGTATTGCATCCGGACCAGCTGCCTTCCGTACATTCACCCTGCTCAGGGTCCACAAACATCGGAGGTGGAAAGTGAGAGAGACAGTTCACCAGGTGGGAGATCCGCTTTGAGGGTGACCTCCTTGTTCCCTCGATCAAAGCGAGCGTAGAAGTAATTGAGCTCATCAGGGAGGGTAGCAGAGCTGGAAGGGGGCACAGTACTAGGAGGTTTGAAGTCTGTAATGACCTGTATGCTATGCCACATGGGCTGGGGGTCAGAGGAGTTGAAATGCTCCTCGATTCTCTGTTTGTAAATGTGTTTAGCCTGAGAGATTCCCCTCCTCAGGTTGGCCCTGGCTGAGCTGTAAGCCTCCTGGTCTCCAGACCTGAAGGCTGAATCTCTGGCTTTGAGCAGGAGGTGAACCTCTCTGTTCATCCATGGTTTCTGACTGGGGAAAACTTTTATTTGTTTTAGTGATGTCTCTCTATCTACACACTTGTTGATGTGCTCAAGGACAGAGTTGGTTTATAAATCAATGTTAATCTGAGAGTCTGTGGTGGCATGGGCAGCAAACATGCTCCAGTCTGTGTGCTGGAATTGGTGCTGAAGAGCAGAGTCAGCATCCTCCAGCCAGATCTTAATAGTCTTCATTGTGGGTTTCACACGTTTAGTGACCGGGCTATACTTGGGAAGCAGAAACAATGAAAGACGGTCGGACTTTCCCAGGTGGGGGAGGGTAGTGAGTTTGCAAGCATCAGCCACATTTGTGTACACATGATCTGAGGTTTTATTCCACGTGGTGGTGCATAATACATTTTGGTAAAATCTTGGAAGCACGGTACGTAGGTTACAATGATTAAAGTCCCCAGCGACAGTCAAAGCTCCATCTGGATGCAATGTCTGCAGCTTGCTAATAGCAGCACTGAGGTCTTTCATGGCTACTTTAGCATTAGCATCCAGTGGAACATAAACTGCGACAGCAATGATGCATGTTTTGTGACAATGAGGGGAGGTTGTTTTCTTGACACCAGCCAGATGTTGTTCAGACACCAGATACAGTCAGCAATCAAATGGTTGAGCCTGGAGCCTTCTCCTCCCCACCCTCCCGCCACCTTCTTTATTGGGCCTCTGCCCCTACCCTCTTCAGTCCTGACGAAGGGTTATGGCCCGAAATGTTAACTGATCATTTCCACGGATGCTGCCCGACCTGCTGAGTACCTCCAGCGTGTTGTGAATGGTGCAATGAATGTGCTGAGCTGTGTATATCACAATGCAAGAAGCATCGCAGGAAAGCCAGATGAGCTCAGGACAGGGAATTATGATATTGTAGCCATTACTGGGATTTGGTTGCACCCAACATCTGAGGGATTTAGAGGGACAAATTTGTAGAGAGATCGCAGACCATGCCAAGGAACAAAAGTTGATTCAGTAAATGATTTTAACTTTCCATGTATTGACTGTGAATCCCATACTGTAAAAGGACAAGATGGGGTGTAGGTTGTCAAATGTGCCCTTAATCAGTACGTAGAATTCCCGATGCAGAAGTGTGCAATGATCTGTTAGGAAATGATACGGGGCTGGTGACAGAAATTAGTGACCATAATGCCATGAAATTCAGGATAAATATGGGAAAAGAGAGGTCTGGACCATGGGTTGAGATTCTAAATTGGAGAAAGGTCAATTTTAATGGTATCAGAAAGGATCTAACAAGTGTGGTTTGGGACAGGCTGTTTCCTGGCAAAGGAGTACTTGGTAAGTGGGAGGCCTTCAGAAGTGAAATTTTGAGGGTGTAGGGATTGTATGTGCCTACCAAAATAAAAGTTGAAAGGTAACTGGTGCAGGGTACCTTGGTTTTCAAGAGATATTGAGGCCCTGGATATTTTGTTCCCCTAAATGCCTCAGACTGTTGGGTGATACCAAGACTCACTAATGACTACATTATCATAATTCCACCGCCTGAGCCCATCTGACTTTTTTTTTTAGTCATCATCTGTTGGTTTCTAAAAGCTTCCCAGTCGTTTTTGCTCTTTTGTTTGCCCTCTCTTTGGCTTTTATGTTGGCTTTGGCTTCTCATTTCATCCACAGTTGTGTCTTCCTGCATTTCCAATGCTTCCACTTCTTTGGGATGTATCTATCACTCAGCTCCTGAATTGCTCCCAGAAACTCCAGCCATTGCTGCTCCATTGTCACTCCTACCTTTTCCCTTCCAACCAAGTTTGGCCAGCTTCTCTGTCACAGAAACATGGAGAAGTTCAGTACGGAAACAGGGTATTTGGCCCATCTAGTCAATGCCGAGAAAAACATTTAAGGTCTCTACTGCAAATACCTGCACTGGGACTTTCGCCTTCAGATGCCTGCCATCCAGGCTCCCATCCAAACTTCTTTTAAATGGTGAAACCGAGCTCATATTCACCACTTGAGTTGACATCTCATTCCACACTCTCACGACCATTTCAGTAAAGAGCTTTTCCAAATGTTCCTGTTAAATTTTCACCTTCTCCACTTACCCATGACCTCTGGTTGTCATCCCACCCAACCTCAGTGGAAAAAGCTGCTTGCATTTACCCTATCTATACCCTCATAATTTTGTATACTTCCAACAAATCCTCAAAGCAATGTATAATTTCCTTCTTTATGTTTAGAGCCTTTTTTAGGTGTATAAGCTAATGAGGGGCATTGATCATGTGGATAGCCAGAGGATTCTTTCCCAGGGCTGAAATGGCTAACACAATTGGGCATAGTTTTAAGGTGCTTTGAAATAGATACCGAGGGTATGTCAGGGGTAAGTTCTTTACACAGAGAGTGGTGGGTGCGTGGAATGCACTGCCAGCTATTTGTGTGAGAGGGTTTCAGTTACTGTGGGGCCAGGCACCCATGCAGCTCAGTGGGAACGGAATAATGCCAATGGAGAGAGTCAAACTGAGCCAGGTCACAGATTGGAGATGGCAGAAATGCCACATTCTTAGAGAGACAGGAAGAGCATCAGAGAATTTGGTGGTCATTCCAGATACCAGCACTGTGCCCAGTTAGAAGATGATTTCTCTCTCCACCTTGGGTTGAACTTCACTGTAACAGTGTGAAGTCAGTTCACAGCTTGACAACTCAAGGGATCTCATCTGAAATGTTGTCCTACACCCATTGATGGATTTTGTAAATATTTTTACAGGTTAAAAATGACAAGGAATTTGTCTACGGGAATCTCGAACACAACACGACAGTTTTGCTGTCTCTGTACAGATATTTAAGAAGTGGAGCAAGGGATTCACTCGATCATCCTTCCTGCTCCAACTGTGGGGAGGGATTCACTTGGTCATCTCAACTGAAGGTACATCAGCAAGTTTACACTGGGACAAGGTCATTCAACTGTTCTGTGTGTGAGAAGGGATTCAGTCGGTCTTCCCACCTGTGGACACACCAGTTAGTTGGGCAAATTGCTAGTCATCTGCTGAATTTGTAGGGAAGGATTCACTTGTTCATCTGACCTAATGGCTCACCAGCGAGTTCACACTGGAGACCGGCTGTTCACCTGCTTGGACTGTGGGAAGGGATTCACTGAATCATATAAGCTACTGAGACACTGGTCAGTTCACACTGGGGAGCAGCCGTTCACGTGCTCAGACTGTGGGAAGGGATTCCCTTGTTTCTCTAAACTGAAGGTACATCAGCAAGTTCACACTGGGGAGCGGCTGTTCACCTGCTTGGACTGTGGGAAGGGATTCACTGAATCATATAAGCTACTGAGACACCAGTCAGTTCACACTGGAGAGCAGCCGTTCACGTGCTCAGACTGTGGGAAGGGATTCACTGAATCATTTAACCTACGGATACACTGGTCAGTTCACACTGGCGGGAGGGCGTTCACGTGCTCAGACTGCAGGAAGGGATTCACTCGCTCATCCCAACTGAAGGTGCATCAGCGAGTTCACACTGGGGAGAGGCCATTCACCTGCTCAGTCTGTGGGAAGGGATTTACTCTGTCATCTCGGTTACTGAGACACCAGTCAGTTCACACCTGGGAGTGGCCGTTCACCTGCTCAGACTGTGGGAAGGGATTCACTCTGTCATCTGCACTGAAGGTACATCAGCGAGTTCACACTGGAGAGAGGCGATTCACCTGCTCAGACTGTGGGAAGGGATTCACTCGATCATTCCAACTGAAGGTACATCAGCGAGTTCACACTGGAGAGAGGCCGTTCACCTGCTCAGACTGTGGGAAGGGATTCATTCAGTCATCTGAACTGAAGGTACATCAGCGAGTTCACACTGGAGAGAGGCCGTTCACTTGCTCAGACTGTGGGAAGGGTTTCACTTACTCATCTCAACTGAACATACATCAGCGAGTTCACACTGGGGAGTGGCCGTTCACCTGCTCAGACTGTGGGAGGGGATTCACTCGTTCATCTCAACTGAAGGTACATCGGCGAGTTCACACTGGGGAGAGGCCGTTCACCTGCTCAGACTGTGGGAAGGGATTCATTCAGTCATCTGAACTGAAGGTACATCAGCGAGTTCACACTGGAGAGAAGCCGTTCACCTGCTCAGACTGTGGGAAGGGTTTCACTTACTCATCTCAACTGAACATACATCAGCGAGTTCACACTGGAGAGAGGCCGTTCACCTGCTCAGACTGTGGGAGGGGTTTCACTCGTTCATCTCAACTGAAGGTACATCGGCGAGTTCACACTGGAGAGAAGCCGTTCACCTGCTCAGACTGTGGGAAGGGATTCACTTGCTCATCTCAACTGAACGTACATCAGCAAGTTCACACTGGAGAGAGGCCGTTCACCTGCTCGGACTGTGGGAAGGGATTCACTTGCTCATCTCAACTGAACATACATCAGCGAGTTCACACTGGAGAGAGGCCGTTCACCTGCTCAGACTGTGGGAAGGGATTCACTCGTTCATCTCAACTGAACATACATCAGCGAGTTCACACTGGAGAGAGGCCGTTCACCTGCTCAGTCTGTGGGAAGGGATTCACTCAGTCATTTAATCTGAAGGTACATCAGCGAGTTCACACTGGAGAGAGGCCATTCATCTGTTCAGACTGTGGGAAGGGATTCATTCAGTCATCTGAACTGAAGGTACATCAGCGAGTTCACACTGGAGAGAGGCCGTTCACCTGCTCAGACTGTGGGAAGGGATTCACTTGCTCATCTCAACTGAAGGTACATCAGCGAGTTCACACTGGAGAGAGACCGTTCACCTGCTCAGACTGTGGGAAGGGATTCACTTGCTCATCTCAACTGAACATACATCAGCGAGTTCACACTGGAGAGAGGCCGTTCACCTGCTCAGACTGTGGGAAGGGATTCACTCGTTCATCTCAACTGAAGGTACACCAGCGAGTTCACACTGGAGAGAGGCCATTCACCTGCTCAGACTGTGGGAAGGGATTCACTTTGTCCTCTCAACTACTGAGTCACCAGCAAGTTCACACTGGAGAGAGGCCATTCACCTGCTCAGTGTGTGGGAAGGGATTCACTTGGTTGTCTCATCTTCAGAGACACCAGCATGTTCACACAGGGGAGAGGTAGTTCACCTGCTCAGTGTGTGGGAAGAGTTTCATTCGGTCATCCAACCTGCAGAGACACCAGCGAGTTCACACTGGGTAGAGGCTGATCTGCTGCTCAGACTTTGGGAAGAGATTCTCTCAGCCATCGCCACCAAATGTCCATCATTGAGTTCACAATGGGGAGAGGCCGTTCACCTGCTGTGAATGTGTGAAGCAATTCGCTCAGTCATCTAACCATATTTAACTCTCACTTCAGCTAGCAGCTTAATATAGGGGGTGATAGCCCCCAGCCCGGCCAAACTTAAGAAATCTCGTTTGGGTGGATGCTGCACGATGTGACCCCCATTACAAATCAGTACCCTGAAATAACAAACGGTACATAATATACGATTAAACAATTGGGCTTTGTAGTTATTACTTTGACTATAGAGTTAGTAAAGAAAAAATAAAGGAAAATGGCTCACTCTCTCCATTCATGTCTTCTCACCTCTCCCCAGCAAAAGACCGCAAAAATCTCTCTTCCAGACTCACAAGAAAGAACAACATTTCTCCCATTGGATAGCCCTGCACTTCAAAACCCTGTTGTCTCTAGTCGTAACGTAAACATTGCTGCTACAGAGAAACAGTAACCTCAGCAGTGATACATTACAGAGAGGCCATTACATTAACACTGAAACCTCACAGCATGTTACAGTTGTGACACATTACTGGGTTCACAATAGACAATAGGTGCAGGAATAGGCCATTTGGCTCTTCGAGCCAGCACTGCCATTCACTGTGATCATGGCTGATCATCCACAATCAGTACCCCGTTCCTGCCTTATCCCCATAATCTTTGACTCCGCTATCTTTAAGAGCTCTATCCACCTCTTTCTTGAAAGCATCCAGAGACTTGGCCTCCACAGCCTTCTGGTGCAGTGCATTCCATATATCCACCACTCTCTGGGTGAAAAAATGTTTCCTCAACTCCGTTCCCGTTCTAAATGGCTTACCCCTTATTCTTAAACTGTGGCCTCTGGTTCTGGACTCACCCATCAGCGGGAACATGCTTCCTGCCTCCAGTGTGTCCAATCCCTTAATAATCTTATATGTTTCAATAAGATCCCCTCTCAGCCTTCTAAATTCCAGTGTATACAAGCCCAGTCGCTCCAATCTTTCGACATATGACAGTCCCGCCATCCCGGGAATTAACCTTGCGAACTTGCGCTGCACTCCTTCAATAGCAAGAATGTCCTTCCTCAAATTTGGAGACAAAAATTGCACACAGTACTCCAGGTGTGGTCTCACCAGTACCCTGTACAGCTGCAGAAGGACTTCTTTGCTCCTATACTCAATTCCCCTTGTTATGAAGGCCAGCATGCCATTAGCTTTCTTCACAGCCTGCTGTACTTGCATGCTTGCTTTCAGTGACTGATGTACAAGAACACCTGGATTTCGTTGTACTTCCCTTTTTCTTAAATTGATTCCATTTAGATAATAATCTGCCTTCCTGTTCTCACCACAAAAGTGGATAACCTCACATTTGTCCATATTAAACTGCATCTGCCATGCATCCGCCCACTCACCCAGCCTGTCAAAGTCACCCTGCATTCTCATAACATCCTCCTCACATTTCACACTGCCACCCAGCTTTGTGTCATCTGCAAATTTGCTAATGTTACTTTTAATCCGTTCATCTAAATCATTAATATACATTGTAAACAGCTGCGGTCCCAGCTCTGAACGTTGTGGAACCCCACTGGTCACCGCCTGCCATTCCGAAAGGGACCCGTTAATCGCTACTCTTTGTTTTCTATCAGCCAGCCAATTTTCAATCCATGTCAGTACTCTGCCCCCAATACCATGTGCCCTAATTTTGCCCACTAATCTCCTATGTGGGACTTCATCAAAGGCTTTCTGAAGCTCCAGGTACACTATATCCACTGGCTCTCCCTCGTCCATTTTCATACTTACATCCTCAAAAAATTCCAGAAGATTAGTCAAGCACGATTTCTGCACTGGGGAGAAAGTTTCAATAAGCTGCATGCTGGATATTTGTCCATCACCGTTGCTGAATGCAATTTTGAGAGTGACTGTCGGTGCTGAACTCTACAATTATTGCTGATGCTCACCACACCCAGTTCTGCACCCTGGTCACTGAGCATGGGAGGAGGTTCTTCTGCTGCATAGTCACCTTTATTGGGACTGGAGTTTAACGTGGACTGGAGTGGAGAGCGGCCAGTGAAGGAGTGGAGCTTTGAGGCTTTGGCTCGAGAGATTTCAGCGAGCAGAGGCAGAGGATGAGCTTGCTCCCAGTAAGGTAAGGCCGGGAAAGTTTATTTAATTAATTAACTTAGGAGTTAGTAATGGAGGCAGTAGATAGGGCAGTCCAGTGCTCCGATTGTAGGATGTGGGAAGTCAGGGACAGGACAATTGTCTCCGATATCTACACCTGCAAGAGGTGCATCCAGCTGCAGCTCCTGTCAAATCGGATCATTCGGGGGGCAGAGGCAGTAATAGATCAGAGTTTCAGGGAGACAGTCACCCCTAAAAGTCAGGAGACAGGTAGCTGGGTGACTGTCAGGAGAGGGAAGGGGAATAGACAGAAAGAGCAGAGCACCCCTGTGGCCGTTCCCATCAACAATAAGTATACTGTTTTGGATACTGTTGGTGGGGACGACCTACACCTACCAGGGACAAATTGTAGTGGTCACGTCTCTGGCACCGAGACTGGACCCTCAGCTCAGAAAGGAAGGAGTGAAAAGAGGAGAGCAGTAGTGATAGGGGATTCGATAGTTAAGGGGACAGTTAAGAGGTTTTGTGGGAAAGATATAGAATCCCAGTCTGTTGCCTCCCTGGTGCCAGGGTCCGCGATATCTCGGATGGAGTTCTCGGTATTCTCAGGAGAGAGGGTGAGCAGCCAGATGTCCTGGTCCACGTGGGGACCAATGACATAGATGGGAGTAGGGATGAGGTCCTGAAGAAGGAATATGGGGAGTTAGGGAAAAAAAGTGAAAAAGCAGGACCTCAAGGGTGGTATCTCAGGATTGCTGCCTGTGCCGCGAGACAGAGAGGGTAGGAACAGGAAGTCGTGGCAGTTGAATGTGTGGCTGAAGAGTTGGTGCTGGGGGCAGGGGTTCAGATTTCTGGAGCATTGGGATCTCTTCTGGGGAAGGTCTGACCTGTACAACAAGGACGGGCTGCACCTGAACTGGAAAGGGACCAATACCTTGGTGGGCAGGTTTGTTAGAGCTGTTGGGGAGGGTTTAAACTAGATTGTCAGGGGGGGTGGGAATCAGAATGTGAGTGCAGAGATGAGGGTAGAAGGACAAGGGCATGATGCTGTGTGTTCTGAGTTGCTGAGGAAGGACAGGCAGGGACAAAACATACATGTAGCCAGTTCAAGGGGTTGAAATGTGTCTATTCCAACGCTAGGAGTATTAGGAATAAAGGGGATGAACTTAGAGAATGGATCAGTACGTGGAACTATGACGTTGTGGCCATTACTGAAACTTGGCTGGAGGAAGGGCAGGATTGGCTGATGCAGGTACTGGGGTTTAGGTGTTTTACAAGGATTAGGATGGGAGGTAGAAAAGGGGGGAGTAGCATTACTGGTCGGGGATAGTATCACACCTGTAGAAAGGGAGGACGCTGCAGAGGGAGTGTCCACTGAGTCGGTGTGGGTGGAAGTCAGAAATAGGAAGGGATCAATCACTGTGCCGGGAGTGGTCTATAGGCCCCCAAATAGCCCTCGGGACACCGAGGAACAGATAAGCAGGCAGATTTTTGAATGGTGCAGGAAATACAGGGTTGTAGTTATGGGTGATTTCAACTTCCCTCATATTGACTGGCACCTCTTGACTGCAAGGGGGATAGATGGGGCTGAATTTGTCAGGTGTATTCAAGAAGGATTCCTGACACAGTATGTGGACTGGCCGATGAGAGGACAGGCCATTCTGGATCTAGTTCTCGGTAATGAACCTGGTCAGGTGGCAGACATCTTGGTGGGGGAGCATTTTGGTGAGAGTGACCACAACTCCCTTAGCTTCAGCATAGCTATGGAAAAGGATAAAAACAGACAAAATGGGAAAGTGCTTAACTGGGGAAGGGCTAACTATGAATGGATGAGGCAGGAACTAGCGAGAGTAAATTGGAAACAGGTGTTCAAAGGTGCAAGCACAGGAGTAATGTGGAGGAAGTTTAGGAACCACTTGTGCTGGGTTCAGGATAGGTTTGTCCCACTGAGGTAAGGAAAAAATGGTAGGAAAAGGGAACCGTGGCTGACAAAACACGTGAGGCAACTCGTCAAGCGGAAGAAGGAAGCATATGTTAGGTATAAGAAGCAGTCAGAGCCCTGTTGGCCGCTTTTCGATTGCTCCTACCCTGTTTACTTAATTGTCTCTACCAGTCTTTTTTTTTGAAACCTTATTATAATACTTCAATACTGCTTTACTATGGCTGGGAAAAGAACCAGAGCATTTGCAAAAGAAAGAGAAACAGAAGATGAATCCCCAGTCACTTTGGATTCAATCAGTGACTTCCTTAAATCGCAGAAATAGGAATTCTCTGAGGAGTTTCAATGGCTTAACAGCAAATTGGATACAATTCAACAAACTTTATTTGAGCATGTGAACCAAATTCAGGAGAATACTGCGAAGCTAATGACACTTGAAGAGGACATTGAAGATACAATTAAACTCTGCAAAGAGTTATCTTTATCCAGTGATAAAATGCTGAAAAGGATCATCAGTCTCGAAAACAGGAACAGGAGAAATAACTTGCAAATCCTGGGTCTTGAAGAATCAGTTGAAGGCGCTGACCGTTCGAAGTCTTTGCAAACTTTCTGAAGCAGATTTTCCCAGCTTTATTCACTTCTGAGCCGAAGCTCAATCGAGCTTTTCGCTCTCCGACTTTGAAGCCGTTGTCCTCAGCGGCGAAACCCAGATCGGTCGGACTAACCTTTCAGGAGTTTCATATTAAGGGCCTTTTAATTTGCCATACCCGGCGACAAGGAATGATTGATTTCCAAAGTTACATGGTTAGATTTGTGGAAGACTATTCACCTGAAATTTTGACTGATTGCATGAAATATAAAGAAGTTATGTTGGAATTTTATAATGAAGGATATAAACCATCCCTTCGGTTCCCCGCTCATCTGAGTATTGTTTTGAAGAACGGATTGTGAAAAAGAATAAAGTCAGTTGAAGATGCAAAAGATTTTCTGAAGGATGAAGTCTAAAACTGTTATACTTCTTATTTGATCAAGTTTTTTCTTCTGTTAATATGAATTTAAAATAAGGTTTCATTAAGCTTACATTTGGCTGTTCATATATTGTCTTTTGTTTTTTTTGATACTACTTTATTTTATCCCTTTTTGAGGCTTTATTTTAATACAGCTTTTTTGGATTTGTTTAAAGTGACCTTTTCATATTTTCGAATACTGAGTTCTTTTGCTTTTTATGTTGTGTATTGATAGGGACATAATGACCTTGCAAGACTGGAGTTTTTTCTGTCAACAGGATTTTTTTGGGGCCGGTACTTAGTTCTTAGCTCACTGACTGTCTATTGGTCAGCTTTCTCGCTTTGGATGGGGGAGGGCGTAGGGCCTATTTCTCTCTGGGAGCTGTGTTGGGTTGAATATATAATTGTTTGAGATTCCTGCGCCCTAAGGACAAAGAGTTTTCATTCTTCTCACATGTTTATCATTCTTATTCTCGAATTGATTACTTTTTTATTGACTCGTCTAATTCCATCTGTAATCGACTGCAAATATGACATTATCGCCATTTCAGATCATGCTCCAGTGAAACTTTCTATCAAGTTAATGGATACCACTTGTACTAATAGGCAATGGTGATTTAATTCCAATTTGCTTCAAGACCTGTACTTTGTTAAATTTATGAAGGAACAGATTGATTTCTTTTTTTCCAACTAACATTACGGAAGAAATTTCCAAAGGCACAGTTTGGGATGCTTTTAAAGCTTATATCTGCGGACAGATTATTTCTTTTTCTGTTGGTTTAAACAAACATATTAAGAATGAAACATTTTTGTTGGTTGATAAAATTAAAGAAATTGATAAGAAATATTTTATTGCTCCTAGTAAGGAGCTCTACAAACAGAGAGTCGAACTTCAAATGGAACATAACTTATTATTAACATCCTCAATTGAAAATCAATTAATGAAAACTAGAAATAAGTTCTATATTCATAGTGATAAATTGGGTAAATTATTAGCTAATCAATTGAAAACTACTTCAGTTAAATGTCAAATTATCCAGATTCGTAAACATGATGACACTTTGACAGTTGATCATGACGAGATAAACAAAACTTTTGAAGAATCTTATATTTCTTTATACAATTCTGATTTTCCTCATGACTCTAACACTATGCATGATATTTTAAGGAAATTGAACTTTCCAAAATTATCACACAAAGAATGTTCAACATTAGAAACTCCGATGACAGATGAAGAAATAACAATGAATTCTGGCAAAATACCTGGTCCTGATGGTTTTACAGTGGAATTTTTAAAGTTTTTTTTCCTCTATTCTCTCTCCTTGGTCATCTAGAATATTTAAAGAAGCAATCAGATTAGGTAAATTACCACAATCATTTTATGAAGCTTCTATTTCTTTAATTCTTAAAAAGAATAAAGATCCTACTGATTGTGCATCATACAGACCGATATCGCTTTTGAATGTAGACTCCAATTTTTTTTCTAAAATATTAGTGACTAGGTTAGAAAAGGTACTACCTCAAATTATCTCTGTGGACCAAACAGGATTTATTCAAAATCATTATTCATTTTCTTAATATTAGGAGGTTAATGAATATTGCTTATACTCCTTCATTTAACACTCTGGAATGTATTATTTCATTAGCTGCTGAGAAGGCTTTCGACAGAGTTGAATGGCCATATTTAGTTACTGTGTTTGAGAAATGTAATTTTAGTCCGATATTTATATCTTGGATTAAATTGATATATCATTCCCCTGTAGCTTCTGTTTGTAGTAACAATCAAAGATCTTCCTTTTTTTGTTTATCTCGGGGTACTAGGCAGGGATGTTCATTATTATTTGATATTGCCCTTGAACCTTTAGCAATTGCCATCCCAGACTCGCCTAACATTTTTGGTATTACCCATGGAAATGAAATGCAGGAGTTATCATTATATGCAGATGATTTGTTATTATGTATCTCTAATCCTGGAAAATCTATTCCTGTTACTTTATTCTTGTTGGCTCAGTTTAGTAATTTTTCTGGTTACAAATTTAAGCTTAATAAGAATGAACTATTTCCCTTAAATATGCAGGTTTCTATTGATGGATGTTTACCATTTAAATTGGTTACTGACTCTTTTATATATTTAGGGGTTAAAATTACGAAAAAGCGTAAAGATTTATTTAAAGCTAATTTTTCTACCTTTAATCGATCAGATTAAACTTTTGTTTACTAAATGGTCACCAATGTCTTTATCATTGATCGGTCAGATCAATGTTATCAAGATGATTATTTTGCCTAAGTTTTTATACGTATTTCAAGTGGTGCCAATTTTCATTCCAAAATTATTTTTTGATAATGTTGATTCCAAAATCTCCTCATATATATGGCAGAACAAAAATCCTAGGTTAGGCAAAGGACGTTTACAGAAATCTAAAAAGGAGGTGAGGTTTAGCTTTGCTGAATTTTAGATTTTACTATTGGGCAATTAACATTTGATATTTAAATTTTTGGTTATGAGAGTTGGACGCAACTTCAAGTCCACGTTGGGTGAATCTTGAATGTAATTCTTTACAAGGGTTTTCATTGGGTTCTATTTTAGGGTCTTCGCTTCCCTTTACTCTTTCTAAATTGTATAAACAAATGGATAACCCAATAGTTAAATATACTTGACATATATGGTTTCAATTTGGAATTCTTTCTGGGTTGAATCAATTTACTTTAGCAAGTCCTATTGTATCTAATTTCTTTTTTCAACCCACTACTATAGATTAAGAATATTTGGCTTGGAAAATTAAAAGTAGAGTACGATTTTGTGATTTATTTTCAGATAATTGTTTCACGTCTTTTGAACAACTAATAAATATAATTTGCCTAGATCTCACTTTTTTAGATATTTACAAGTTAGAAATTTTTCTAAAATACTGTTTTAACTACCTTCCCGAATTTACAAACGTTTGTATATTCAATGGATATTTTGGAAAAACAAAATTAGATTTAAAGCCTCTTCAGAATGGTGTAATAGCAATTATTTATGATATAATTATGAAAATATGTCTAATAAAAATCAGAGTGATTGGGAAAGGGAACTTAAGATTATTGTACCAATTGTAAAATGGGAAAAACATCTTCAATTAGTTAATTCATCTATATGTGCGAAACATGCGTTGATACAGTTTAAAGTAGTAGATAGGGCTCATATGTCTAGGGATAAATTATCTCGTTATTATTCTCATATAAATTTTATCTGTGATAGATGTCACTCTGAGATAGCTTCTCTAACTCAAATGTTTTGGTCATGTCCTTCGTTGAAAAAAATATTGGAAATATATTTTTGATATTATCTCAACTGTTTAGAATATTGACCTACAACCTCACTCTATTACTGCCATTTTTGGGTTACCAATGATAGAATCAAGTCATTTAACCCCTTCAGCTCGTCGGATGATTGCATTTCTTACATTAATGGCTAGAAGATCCATTTTGCTGAATTGGAAAGAGATTAATCCTCCCACCACATTTCATTGATTTTCTCAAACTATGTTGTGTTTAAATTTGAAAAAAAAAATTAGAAGTGTTGTTTATGATCCCTCTATTAAATTCGAAGAAGACTTGGAGGCCATTTATTAAACATTTTCATATGATGTAACTTGACCTTTTCCAAACTTATTTTATTTCTTTGTAATACATGGTGAGAGGAACGGAGTCAACAACACTAATGGTTCCCTGTTTTTAACGATGTTACAAAACAGCCCATGCCTTTTTTTAGTTTAGTTGATTAACATTGTTTATGTTAGTTTTTTTCCGGGATATATTTTTGTTTTTTTTTCTTTTTCATGATTTTTTTATATAGATTTCTTTGTTTTATATTGTTCATCTGTATCATGTATGATAGGGAGATTTAATACTCATGTGTCAACTGGGCTTATATTTAACTATGAAAATTACAATGCTGTATTCCCAATAATTTTGTATCAATACTGTGGTATGTTTATTATTATGATACTAATAAAGATTGAAAAAGAGAAAAAAATATATATGATTGTTTGTTTGAATATCTTACTTTATGGTTTGCTTTCTAGTTTTAATAAGTCATGGCCAGATATTTTTAGTTACATGTTGATTAGTATTTAAAATGGTTTGAAATAGTAACCTATTTAATTTGAATGTGAAAGGGCTGAATCACCCCACCAAAAGGAACAAAGTGTTTGCTTATATTCAAAAATTAAAAGCACCTATTTTTTACAAGAAACACACATACGCAGCTGTGATAGCTTACGTTTTTTTTTACTCGGTGGAAGGATATGCAATTCCACTCTTCGTTTAATGCAAAATCATGTGGAGTTTCGATTTTTGTAGGCAATACAATTTCCTTTATTCAGCATAAAGTTGTTTCGGACCCTAATGGTCGATTTGTTATTGTATCGGAGTTCAGACAGTAAATTGATTGTTTTTGCTAATGTTTATGCCCCCAATGTAGATGATCTATGATTTTTTGAAAGTCTATTTTCATTTTTGCCAGATTTGTGTACGTACTCCCTTGTGATGGGAGGAAATTTTAACTGCTGGTTAGATCCAGTATTAGATCGCTCATCTATTAAACCAGCCACACTTAATAAATCAGCTTTGTTTATCCAATCGTTTCTAACTATATGTGGTAGAGTTGATGCTTGGCGATTTCTTCATCCGACGGACAGGGAGTATTCTTTTTTTTCTCTCATGTCCATCATACTTATACTGGGATTGACTTTTTTTATTGGTAGTCAAATGATTCTGTTAGTTCAATCGATTGAATATAAAGAGATTGCTATCTCTGACCACTCTCCTGTAATTCTATTTTTTAAAGCTTCCTGGTCCTATCCCCATGAGTAGATTTTGGCAATTTAATTTAACTCTGTTATCCGATGAAGATTTTTTAAACATTTATGGAGAATCAAATTACTCTTTATTGTTGAAGAAAATATGTTGGAAAAGACGTCTAGCCTTATCATATGGGATACTTTTAAAGCATACATCTGGGGTCAAATTATTTCTTATATCACAAACATCATTAAAAAAGCTAACAAAGAAAGAAATGAATTAGCCAATCAGTTAAAGCAACTGGACCATAAATATGCTTCAGTTCCTGATCCTGAAACATATAAGAGACGTACTGAAACTAAAACTAAATATGATCTTTTAATGTATCCAATTGAAAGCCAACTTTTAAAAGATAAGATTAGATTATGAGGACACTCAGTCCTCGTTTGTCATTTAGTAATGCATGCATTAAGAAATGATACAATGTTCCTCCAGTATATTACGGAAACACAAGACAGACCAAGACTAAAACTGACAAAAACCACATAATTATAACATAGTTACAACCCTGCAAAACAATACTGTATTTGATAAAGAGCAGACCATGGGCACGGTTAAAAAAAAAGTCTCAAAGTCCCGATAGCCCCATCATTTCACACAGACGGTAGAAGGAAGAAACTCTCCCTGCCATGAACTTCCAGCGCCGCAAACTTGCCGATGCAGCACCCTGGAAGCACCCGACCACAGCCGACTCTGAGTCCATCCGAAAATGTCGAGCCTCCGACCAGCCCTCCGACATCCAGCACCATCTCTGCTGAGTGCTTTGACCCTGGTCCCGGCCGCCAAGCAACAGGCAAAGCCGAGGATTCAGGGCCTTCCCCTCCGGAGATTCTAGATCGCACAGTAGCAGCGGCAGCGAAACAGGCATTTCAGAAGTTACACCAGATGTTCCTCCGTGCTTCTCACATCCGTCTCCATCAAATCAGGATCGTGCACAGCATCCTACTTGACAAATAACAATATTCATCACTGGAGTGGCCGCTGTGCGCTTCGTCACACCACCGTCTTCTCTCAGTCAACTTTATATTCACGGAGATAAAACTGGTAAGCTACTGGCTAATCAATTGAAGCCATTTTCAGCCAAGCAGCAAATTAAAGAAATACATAAAATTAATGGGGACATGACAACTGACCACCTTGAAATTAATGACACTTTTAGGGAATTTTATTCTAAATTGTATAGTTCTGACTCTGTTAATGATAATATTGCAATGAATAATTTTTAGATCAATTAAATATCCCAAATCTTTCGTTAGATGATCGTAGGCAATTGGATCAACCTATTTCCCAGGAGGAAATTGCTCAGGCTATTTGAGATTTGCATTCTGGGAAATCCCCAGGACCCGCTGGATTCTCTGGAGAGTTTTATAAGGCTTTTTCCTCCTTGCTTATACCACACTTATGTTCTACCCTTACAGATTCCTTTAAGGCAGGGAGACTACCGCAGTCTTCTTACGAAGCTTCCATTTCGCTCATTCTCAAAAAGCATAAGAAGCTTACTGTATGTTCTTTGTATAGACCAATCTCTTTACTCAATTTCGATACTAAAATTTTATCCAAAGTATTGGCTCGCAGACTTGAAAATATTATATTGTAGCTGTGTGCTACACACAGCGCTAAAAATAACCACACGTAGTCGGTGAGTTAGAGTTGTGATAAAAGAGATTTATTCAAACTTCGCGGCCTGCTTTAAAGCCTTCCTGTTCCCGCCCTCCCTGGGTGGGACTGCTGTGGGGAATGCACAATCGCAGACCCTTTCCGCGCACGGGATTTCCCCCCTGCTGCTGAAGATGGCCTGGCGCCCTTTTTGGGGCCGGCCTCTCTGCCAGCGCGCGCCGGTTCGTGTGTGCTAGAAATTGGGTCGCCACATAACCACGCCCCCCAGAACCGGCGATACCTCCCCCAATGTCCACAGTCTGGATCGGCCTCTGTTTGGGAGGTCTGCCCCTGCGCCGCGGTGCCTGAGCCTGGACCAGCTGCGCCAAGTCCACATGGGCCGGTTTGAGTCGGTCCACCGTGAAAACCTCCTCTCTCCCCCAAATGTCCAGCACGAACGTGGACCCGTTGTTCCTGATCACCTTAAACGGCCCCTCGTAGGGCCGCTGTAGCGGTGCCCGGTGTCCGCCCCATCGTACAAAAAGAAACTTACAGTTCTGCAGGTCTTTGGGTACGCAGGTCGGGCTCTGTCCGTGCTGTGAAGTGGGGATGGGGGCCAGGTTACTGAGACGCTCCCGTAGTCAGACCAGGACTGCTGTGGGTTCTTCCTCTTGCCCCCTTGGGGCTGGTATGAACTCTCCTGGGACAACCAGGGGTGCGCCGTACACCAACTTGGCTGATGAGGTGTGCAGATCCTCCTTGGGCGCCGAGCGGATTCCGAGCAGGACCCAGGGAAGTTCATCCACCCAGTTAGGCCCCTCCAGGCCGGCCATGAGAGCCGACTTCAGGTGACGGTGGAAGGTATTTGTGTGGTGTAGCTGCGATCCTAAAAGGTTGGCCATAGCCGACCACAGGCTGGAGGTCAACTGGGCTCCCCTGTCGGAGGTAATGTGGGCCGGTACCCCGAAGCGGGCTACCCAGGTTGCGATCAGTGCTCGGGCACAGGATTCGGAGGTGGTGTCGGTGAGCGGGACTGCCTCTGGCCATCTCGTGAACCAGTCTATCATAGTTAGGAGGTACCGCGCTCCTCGTGATACTGGCAGGGGCCCCACGATATCCACATGAATGTGGTCGAACCTCCGGCCGGTGGGTTCGAACCGCTGCGGCTGAGCCTTGGTGTGCCACTGCACCTTGGCCGTTTGGCACTGCATGCACATTTTGGCCCATTCACTGGCCTGTTTACGCAGTCCATGCCACACGAACCTGTTGGTGACCAGCCGGACGGTTGTCCTGATGGAGGGGTGCGCTAAGTTGTGAATGGATTCGAAAACCGGCCGGCGCCAGGCTGCTGGGACGATGGGGCGGGGTTGGCCGGTAGCTACGTAACACAGTAGGGTCCTCTCACCTGGGCCTACGGGGAGGTCTTGGAGCTGCAAACCGGAGACTGCAGTCCTGTAACTGGGGATCTCAGCGTCTGCCTGCTGTGCCTCTGCCAGCGCTGCATAGTCCACCCCCCTGGGACAGGGCCTGTATGGTAGGTCTGGATAGTGTGTCCGCCATGACGTTGTCCTTTCCCGGACATGCCGGATGTCCGTCGTATATTCGGAGATGTAGGACAGATGTTGCTGCTGGTGGGAAGACCAGGGGTCGGACACCTTAGTGAATGCAAAGGTAAGCGGTTTGTGGCCTGTGAACGCAGTGAAGGGCCTACCTTCTAAGAAATATCTGAAATGCCGGATTGCCAGGTATAGTGTCAATAGCTCCCGGTTGAAAGCACTGTATTTGAGTTCGGGTGGTCGTAGGTGTTTGCTGAAGAATGCCAGGGGTTGCCAGCGACTCTGGATGAGTTGTTCCAGCACTCCACCAACTGCTGTGTTGGATGCGTCCACCGTGAGGGCAGTAGGAACGCCCATTCTGGGGTGCACTAGCATCGCGGCGTTTGCTAAGGCTTCTTTGGTTTTAACAAAAGCGGCTGCGGCCTCTTTATCCCAGGTAATGTCCTTGCCCTTACCCGACATCAGGGTGAACAGGGGGCGCATGATTCGGGCTGCTGAGGGGAGCAAACAGTGGTAGAAATCCACCATACCCATGAAACGTCAACTGTACTTCTTCCTAGAGATGCTGCCTGGCCTGCTGCGTTCACCAGCAACTTTGATGTGTGTTGCTTGAATTTCCAGCATCTGCAGAATTCCTCATGTTTAGGAATGATGGTGCTTAGTTCTCTGAAGGTGGAATCTCATGTGGATAGGGTGGTGAAGAAAGCTTTTGGTTTGCTGACCTTTATAAATCAGAGCATTGAGTATAGGAGTTGGGATGTAATGTTAAAATTGTACAAGGCATTGGTAAGGCCAAATTTGGAGTATTGTGTACAGCTCTGGTCACTGAGTTACAGGAAAGGTGTCAACAAAATAGAGAGAATACAGAGGAGATTTACTAGAATGTTACCTGGGTTTCAGCACCTGAGTTACAGAGAAAGGTTGAACAAGTTAGATCTTTATTCTTTGGAGCGTAGAAGGTTGAGGGGGGACTTGATAGAGGTATTTAAAATTATGAAGGGGATAGATAGACTTGACGTGGATAGGCTTTTTCCTTTGGGAGTAGGGGAGATTCAAACAACTGGACATTAGTTGAGAGTTAAGGGGCAAAAGTTCAGGAGTAACACGAGGGGGAACTTCTTTACTCGGAGAGTGGTAGCTGTGTGGAACGAGCTTCCAGTAGAAGTGGTAGAGGCGGGTTCGATTTTGTCATTTAAAAAAAATTCGATCGGTATATGGACAGGAAAGGAACGGAGGGTGGAGGCAGGTAGATGTGACTAAGTGAGAGTAAGCGTTCAGCATGGACTAGAAGGGCCAAGATGGCCTATTTCCGTGCTGTAATTGTTATATGGTTATATGAACTTGCGGGTGTCTCTGCAGGTTGGACAACTGAGTGACTTCCTTCTCAGACTGAGCAGGTGAATGGCCTATCCCCAGTGTGAACTGACTGGTGTGCTTGTAGGCTAGCTAACCGTGTGAATCCCTTCCCACAGACTGAGCAGGTGAATGGCCTCTCCCCAGTGTGAACTCACTGATGTATCTGCAGATCAGGTGATCGAGTGAATCCCTTCCCACAGACTGAGCAGGCGAATGGCCGCTATGCAGTGTGAACTGACTGGTGTCTCCGTAGGTGAGATGCCTGAGTGAATCCCTTCCCACAGTCTGAGCAGGTGAACGGCCTCTCCCCAGTGTGAACTCTCCGATGCACCTTCAATTGGGATGACTGAGTGAATCCCTTCCCACAGTCTGAGCAGGTGAACGGCCTCTCCCCAGTGTGAACTTGCTGGTGTCTCTGTAGATCAGATGATCGAGTGAATCCCTTCCCACAGACTGAGCAGGTGAACGGCCTCTCCCCAGTGTGAAATCGCTGGTGTTTCAGTAGGTCAGATGACTGAGTGAATCCCTTCCCACAGTCTGTGCAGGTGAACGGCCTCTCTCCAGTGTGAACTCGCTGATGTACCTTCAGATGAGATGATAAATTGAATCCCTTCCCACAGACTGAGCAGGTGAATGGCCTCTCCCCAGTGTGAACTCGCTGATGTACCTTCAGTTTAGATGAGGAAGTGAATCCCTTCCCACAGACTGAGCAGGTGAATGGCCACTCCCCAGTGTGAACTGACTGGTGTTCTTGTAGGTGAGCTGACTGTGTGAATCCCTTCCCACAGTCTGAGCAGGTGAACGGCCTCTGCCCTGTGTGAACTCGCTGATGTATCTGCAGATGAGATGACTGAGTAAATCCCTTCCTACAGACTGAGCAGGTGAATGGCCTCTCCCCAGTGTGAACTCGCTGATGTATCTGCAGATCAGGTGATCGAGTGAATCCCTTCCCACAGTCTGAGCAGGTGAACGGTCTCTCCCCCGTGTGAAGTCTCTGATGCACCGTCAGTTGAGATGATGAAGTGAATCCGTTCCCACAGTCTGAGCAGGTGAACGGCCTCTCCCCAGTGTGAACTCTCTGATGTTCCTTCAGTTGAGATGACGAAGTGAATCCCTTCCCACAGTCTGAGCAGGTGAACGGCCTCTCCCCAGTGTGAACTCGCTGATGTATCTGTAGATCAGATGATCGAGCAAATCCCTTCCCACAGTCTGAGCAGGTGAATGGCCTCACCCAGTGTGAATTCGCTGATGTACCTTCAGTTGGGATGATCGAGCGAATCCCTTCCCACAGTCCGAGCAGGTGAATGGCCTCTCCCCAGTGTGAACTCTCTGATGTACCTTCAGGTTAGATGACTGAGTGAATCCCTTCCCGCAGTCTGAGCAGGTGAACGGCCGCTCCCTGGTGTGAACTCGCTGGTGAGACATTAGGTCAGATAACCGCGTGAATCCTTCCCCACATATTCAGCAGATGACCAGCCTCTGCTCAGTGTGAACAGACTGGTGTATCCACAGGTGGGATGACCAACTGAATCCCGTCTCACACATAGAACAGGTGAATGGGCTTGTCTCAGTGTAAACTTGCTGATGTACCTTCAGTTGAGATGATGGAGTGAATCCATTCCCACTGTCTGAGCAGGTGAATGGCCTCTCCCCTGTGTAAGATGACAGGCACGTCAGTCGGTCAGATGATCAAATGAATCTCTCCCCACAGTCTGAGCAGGAAGGATGATCGAGTGAATCATTGCTCCACTTCTTAAATATCTGGACAAAGACAGCAAAACTGGCGTGTTGTGTTCGAGATTCCCGTAGACAAATTCCTTGTCATTTTTAATCTGTAAAAAGATTTACAAAATCAATCAATGAGTGAAGGACAACATTTCAGATGAGATCACTTGAGCTGCCAAGGTGTGATCTGGCATCACACCGTTACAGTGAGGTTCAACCCAAGTTGGAGAGAGAAATCACCTTCTAACTGGGCACAGTGCTGGTATCTGGAATGACCATCAAATTCTCTGATGCTCTTCCTTTTTTTATAAGAATGGGGCATTTCTGCCATCTCCAATCTGTGACCTGGCTCAGTTTGACTCTCTCTATTGGTATTATTCCCTGTTCCCACTGAGCTGCATGGGTGCCTGGCCCCACAGTATCTGAAACACTCACACACAAATAGCCGGCAGTGCATTCCATGCACCCACCACTCTGTGTGAAAAACTTACCCCTGACATCCCCTCAGTATCTATTTCCAAGCTCCTTAAAACTATGCCCCCTCGTGTTAGCCATTTCAGCCCTGGGAAAAAAACCTCTGGCTCTCCACACGATTAATGCCCCTCATCATCTTATACATCTAAAAAAGGCTCTAAACATAAACAAGGAAACTATACATTGCTTTGAGGATTTGTTAGAAATATACAAAATTATGAGGGTATAGATAGGGTAAATGCGAGCAGCTTTTTCCACTGAGGTTGCGTGGGATGGCCAGAGGTCATGGTTAAGTGGGGAAGGTGAAAATTTAATGGGAATATTTGGAAAAGCTCTTTCCTGCAGTGGTCGTGAGAGTGTGGATTGAGATGTCAGCACAAGTGGTGAATATGAACTCGGTTTCACCATTTCAAAGAAGTTTGGATGGGAGCCTGGATGATAGGGGTATGGAGGGCGATGGTCTCGGTGCAGGTAGTTGCATTAGACCAGCGGTCCCCAACCACCGGGTCGCAAAGCATGTGCTCCCGGGCCACAAGGAAACAATATGATTTGGTGATATGAGTCAGCTGCACCTTTTCTCATTCCCCGTCACGGCCACTGATCAGCCATTACACATGTGAGGTCATGACCCGCGCGTCATCTGTGTCAGCGCGGGAAGGAGATCAACTCCTCGAGCTTGCAAATGACGGCGGGCTGAGAAGTATGTTTGAAATAACATCTCTGTCGGCATTCTGGATCAAAGTCAAGGCTAAATATCCTGAGATAGCCACGAAAGCACTGAAAACGTTGCTTCCATTTCCAACATATCTCTGCGAAGCGGAGTTTTCTCCAATGAATGCAACGAAAACTAAATTGCGGAATAGACTGGACAGGAACTCACTTCGAGTATCGCTGTCTCCCATCATCCCTCGATAAGACCGTGTTGTTGGAGGGAAACAAGCCCAGGGCTCCCACTGATTCAGCGATATTGGTGTGTTGCAATGATCTTATATATTCATACGGGGAAAATATGTGCTGTGTGTTTAAAATCCAAATGTTACTTAAAATGTCATGATGCTATTGACTTACTTATATAACCATATAACAATTACAGCATGGAAACAGGCCATCTCTGCCCTACTAGTCCGTGCTGAACGCTACTCTCACCTAGTCCCGCTGACCTGCACTCAGCCCATAACCCTCCATTCCTTTCCTGTCCATATAGCTATCCAATTTTTCTTTAAATTATAATATCGAACCTGCTTCTGCCACTTCTACTGGAAGTTCATTCATCACTTACTTCAAGCTCCTCTGATAATTGACTTATCACTATATTCATGCAAGGAAAATATGTGCTGTGTGTTCAATATTAAATTCGTTAGATAAACCCTTTTAGAAATGAAATTGGGTGTATTAGCCATTTATTACGTATATTCCAGTCATGATTAACTCCGCCCCCCCCCCCACTCCGAACAGAATCACGAAAAAGGATTTGCAGGAAAAATCGGCAGGTCACGACGCGCATGCGCACTGGTGCCCGCGCAAGGCTTCATGGTCATTGTAGTCTTTCTCTGGGTAAACGCAACGTATTTGACTGCTACTCTTGTCCGTTGGCAACCCTACCCACCAACACCCCCCCCACCCCACCGGATCGGCCGCTCCACAAGAATATTGTCAATATTAAACCGGTCCGCAGTGCAAAAAAGGTTGGGGACCCTTGCATTAGACAGCTTAAATGTTTTTTCAGCATTGACCAGATGGGCTAAATAGCCTGTTTCCATACCGAACTTCTCCATGTTTCTATGACACAGAAGCTGGCCAAACTTGTTTGGAAGGGAAAAGTTGGGAGTGACAACGGAGCAGCAATGGCTGGAGTTTCTGGGAGCAATTTGGGAGCTCAGTGATCGATACATCCGAAAGATGTGGAAACATTGGAAAGGCAGGAGGACACAACCGTGGTTGAAATGAGAAGCCAAAGCCAACATAAAAGCCAAAGAGAGGGTAAACAAAAGAGTGAAAACGATTGGGAAGCTTTTAGAAACCAACAGCAGACGTCTAAAAAAAAAAGTCAGAGCTCAGGGCGTGGAATTATGATATTGTAGTCATTAGTGAGTCTTGGTAGCGCTCAACAGTCTGAGGCATTTAGAGGAACAAAATATCCGGGGCCTCAATATCTCTTGAAAACCAAGGTTCCCTGCACCAGTTAACTTTCAACTTTTATTATGCAGGCACATACAAACTCTACACCTTCAAAATTTCACTTCTGAAGGCCCCCCACTTACCAAGTATTCCTTTGCCAGAAAACAGCCTGTCCCAAACCACACTTGTCAGATCCTTTCTGCCCTTTCTCCAATTTAGAATCTCAACCCACGGTCCAGACCTCTCTTTTTTCCATATTTACTTTGAATCTCATGGCATTATGGTCACTAATTTCGGTCACCAGCCCTGGATCATCAACCTATTGCACACTTTTACATCAGGAATTCTATGTACTGATTAAGGGCACATTTGACAAACTATACCCCATCTAGTCCTCTTACAGTATGGGAGTCCCAGTCAATACATTGAAAGTTAAAATCACTTACTGAATCAACCTTTGTTTCTTGGCATGGTCTACGATCTCTCTACAAATTTGTTCCTCTAAATCCCTCGGATTGTTGGGTGCAACCAAGTCCCCAATAATGGCTACAATATCAGAATTCCCTGTCCTGAGCTCATCTGGTTTTCCTACAATGCTTCTTGCATTGTGATATACACAGCTCAGCACATTCATCGCTCCATGCTCAACCATTTGATTGCTGACTGTACCTGAGGTCTGAACAACATCCGACTGGTGTAAAGAAAACAACCTCTCCCTCATTGTCACAAAACATGCATCATTGCTGTCGCAGTTTATGTTCCACTGGATGCTAATGCTAAAGTAGCCATGAAAGACCTCAGTGCTGCTATTAGCAAGCTGCAGACATTGCATCCAGACGGAGCTTTGACTGTCGCTGGAGACTTTAATCATTGTAACCTACGTACCGTGCTTCCAAGATTTTACCAAAATGTATTATGCACCACCAGGTGTAATAAAACCTCAGATCATGTGTACACAAATGTGGCTGACACTCACAAACTAACTACCCTCCCCCATCTGGGACAGTCCGACCATCTTTCATTGTTTCTGCTTCCCAAGTATAGCCCGGTCACTAAACGTGTGAAACCCACAATGAAGACTATTAAGATCTGGCTGGAGGGGGCTGACTCTGCTCTTCAGCACCAATTCCAGCACACAGACTGGAGCACGTTTGCTGCCCATACCACCACAGACTCTCAGATTAACATTGATTTATACACCAACTCTGTCCTTGAGCACATCAACAAGTGTGTAGATAGAGAGACATTACTAAAACAAATAAGAGTTTTCCCCAATCAGAAACCATGGATGAACAGAGAGGTTCACCTCCTGCTCAAAGCCAGAGATTCAGCCTTCAGGTCTGGAGACTGGGAGGTTCACAGCTCAGCCAGGGCCAACCTGAGGAGGGGAATCTCTCAGGCTAAACACATATACAAACAGAGAATCGAGGAGCATTTCAACTCTTCAGAGCCCCGGTCCATGTACATGGCATACAGGTCATTACAGACTTCAAACCTCCTAGTACTGTGCCCCCTTCCAGCTCTGCTACCCTCCCTGATGAGCTCAATTACTTCTACGCTCGCATTCATCGAGGGAACAAGGAGGTCACCCTCAAAGCGGATCTCCCACCTGGTGAACTGTCTCTCTCACTTTCCACCTCCGATGTTTGTGGACCCTGAGCAGGGTGAATGTATGGAAGGCAGCTGGTCTGGATGGAATACCTGGCCGTGTGGTGAGACTCTGTGCAGGGCAGTTGACCGGGGTCTTCATGGACATTTTTAATTTGTCCCTGGCCCGGGGTGTTGTCCCCACAAGCTTCAAGATCACCACCATCGTGCCAGTGCCGAAGCATTCCACTGCCACGAGCCTGAATGATTTCCGCCCAGTTGCACTCACCCCCATCATTGCAAAGTGCTTTGAGAGACTGGTTTTATCACATCTGCAATCCTGTCTGCCCACTACCCTGGACCCCCATCGCACCAACAGGTCAACAGAGGACGCCATCTCCACGGCACTTCACTCTGCCCTGACCCACCTGGACAGCCCCAACTCTTACGTCAGAATGATGTTCATTGACTTTAGTTCAGCATTCAATTCTGTAAGCCCCTTCAAGCTGATCACCAAACTTGGCCAGCTTGCTATCAGCTCATCCATCTACAATTGGACCTTGGACTGTCTGACGAACAGACCCCAATCAGTTAGATAACCTCTCCTCCTCCGCTCTCACCCTGAACACCGGCGTGCCTCAAGGCTGTGGGCTGAACCCTCTTCTGTACTCCCTTTTCACCTATGACTGCATTCCTGTACATGGTTCTAACTCCATAATCAAGTTCGCAGATGACACCATGGTGGTTGGTCTGATCAGAGGGGATGATGAGACGGCCTACAGGGACGAGGTCCAGCACCTGGCCGCGTGGTGTGCCGACAACAATCTGGCCTTTAACACCCAGAAGACCAAGGAGATCACTGTGGACTTCAGGCATGCCAGGAGCCACACTCACGTCCCCATCTACATCAACGGAACTGTAGTGGAGCGTGTATCAAGCTTCAAGTTCCTTGGTGTCCACTTTTCCGAGGATCTCATCTGGTCCCTGAACTCCTCCATTCTGATCAAGAAGGCACAACAGCACCTTTACTTCCTGCGGAGCAACAAGAAAGCTCACCTCTGTCCCAGGATATGACAGACTTTTACTGCTGTACCATTGAGAGCATACTCACCAACTGCATCTCAGTGTGGTATGGCAATTGTCCTGTATCAGAGCGCAAAGCACTCCAGTGTGTGGTGAAAACTGCCCAGCGGATTATCGACAGCCAATTGTCCACCATTGAGAACATCTACCATAAACGCTGCCTGGGTAGGGCGAAAAGAATTATCAAGGATACATCTCACCCTAACCATGGACTTTTTAACTCCCCTCCCATCAAGGAGGTGCTAAAGGAGCCTCCGCTCCCACACCAACAGGCACAGGAAGAGCTTCTTCCCTGAGGCTGTGACACTGCTGAACCTCTAGTCACAGCGCTAAGCAGTATTGCATCCGTATTGTACTGTCTCAGTACTTTTATATTTGGGTGTTGTAGCACTTTTTTATTCAGTTATTTTGTAAATAACACGATTCTTTGCATTTCTGGTCAGATGCTAACCACATTTCATTGGCTTTGTATCTGTACTTGGCACAGTGACAATAAAGTTGAATCCAATCTAATCTAAAAAAAACAAAGGGGCTGATTGTGGATGACAGGAGGAATGGAGACAGGCTAATCCCAATTGACATCGATGGATCTGGGGTTGAGACAGTGAACTGCTTTAAGATCCTTGGCATAAACATCAGCGAGGACCTCACATGGTCTGTACATACCAGCTGTGTTGTGAAAAAAGCACAACAGTACCTTGCTCACCTCAGACGGCTGAAGAAGCTTGGGATTGAGTCCCAAATCCTAAGAACTTTCTACTGGAACACAACTGAGAGCATCCTGACTGGCTGCATCACTGCCTGGATGATCTGGAATTGATCCATTTCAAGTTCCAACTCCAAAAAGTGCAGGGTTATGAGCTGCAGCTGGACGCACATCTTGTAGGTGAGGGCATAAGGGACACTGGAGGTTCTGCCACCAATGTCCCCTCTAATTTGTAATGACCGGTCTGCACATAGAGCTTTAAGTTCCTCGGGGTAAATATCACAAATGACCTGACCTGGTCCAACCAAGCAGAGTTCACTGCCAAGAAGGCCCACCAGCACCTTTACTTCCTGAGAAAACTAAAGAAATTTGGCCTGTCCTCTAAAACCCTCACTAATTTTTATAGATGCACTGTAGAAAGCATTCTTCTAGGGTGCATCACAACCTGGTACAGAAGTTGTCCTGTCCAAGACTGAAAGAAGCTGCAGAAGATCGTGAACACGGCGCAGCGCATCACACAAACCAATCTTCCGTCCGTGGACTCAGTTTACACCGTACGCTGTCGGAGCAGTGCTGCCAGGATAATCAAGGAAGCAACCCACCCAGCCAACACACTTTTCATCCCTCTTCCCTCCAGGAGGAGGTTCAGGAGCTTGAAGACTCGTACGGCCAGATTTGGGAACAGCTTCTTTCCAACTGTGATAAGACTGCTGAACGGATCCTGACCCGGATCTGGGCCGTACTATGCAAATATCCGGACCTGCCTCTCGGTTTTTTTGCACTACCTTACTTCCCATTCTTCTATCTTCTATTTATGATTTATAATTTAAATTTGTAATATTTACTAATTTTAACTAATTTTAATATTTATAATATTTAATATTTGTTATCCAGGGAGTATGAAGCGGAGAATCAAATTTCGCTGTGATGATTGTACATTCTACTACCAATTGTTTGGCGACAATAAAGTACAAAGTAAAGTAAATCTTGTACTGTTCATTCTTTTAACCAGTGACAACATGTGCACAGTGAATTTTATATAGAGAGGTATTCATTTTAACTGCTAGCAAATCACTGTCAGTAAGAACTTTGATCTCCTCTGGGTTCAGTTGAATTCATCTGCACTCTCACACAACCTATGTAGCAGGCCTGTAACGGGTAATGAAGGATTTTCTCGCCAGAGCTTTTGCACATTGTCCATATGTGGTTTGCTTGCTAAATTACGCTTTAAAAACTCAGATTTCCAAATATCACTCCACTTCTTCCCACTTTCAAATTCTCCAGCAACTTTTGCATCACCACAATACACACAGGTAACACCAGTTTCTGTATTGTACATAAATATTTCCCCTGAACCCTCCCCCAGGTGACTGACGGTGGTGAACTCAGTGATGGCAATGCCAATGAATATGAAGGGAAGGGCAGTAGTCTGTCTCATTGGAGTCTGGCACATTTGTGATGTGAAAGCTACTTGTGGCCCAGGACAAAGGTGTTTGATATCATTATGTACCCAGAGAGAGTGGGACAAAACATGTTCTCACGGGTAGAAAAGTCCAGAACAAGAGGGGGTGGAACAAGCAACAGACACAAAATGCTGGGGGAACTCAGCAGGCCAGGCAGCATCTATGGAAAAGAGTACTAATGCTGAGTTCCTCCAGCAATTTGTGTGTGTTGCTCGGATTTCCAGCATCTGCAGATTTTCTCTTGTTTGTGACTGGAGGCAGAACAAAGGTGATTTTCACAACAGCTGATGTAAAAGATTTTGTTCCCTTTCTCCGAGTTCCCGATCCTTGCATTTAGACAGCTGGAGCTCAGCTCTGTCTGAGAGACCCATCGGTTCCCATTCCCTCATCAGCCGGAAGCTCCCCGGGGCCCGTGTACGGATGGTGGGGCTGAGAGAGAGGGAAGAGAGCAGGACTGTCCCGGGATTGCGGGTCACGGAGTCCGGAGTCACAGCAACTACCCGAAGTCGGTGTTGAAAACGCCGCCCGGTGAGACCCCCAACCCGGAGATCCCTTCTCACCTCAACCGATCATCCGGGGCCTTTTGTGCCCCGCGCGCTGGTGAGCTCGAGCTTGGTCGGTTTAACGGCTGGGAAACTAATCACGTGACCATCCCCTCCCCCACCGCTGTCAACAGAGGAGTCACGCGCTGCGCTATTCCCATTGGTGCGAAGCGATGTCAATCACTGCTTCTAGCCAATAGCGGAGGCGGACCAGCCGAGAGGGCGTTACCCCGCTGACACCGTCTCCCGAACTTTCCGTCACGGCGGGACAACCGTCAAAGTAAATGTCCGCTTTCTGATTTATTTCCATTTCCCTCCGAGGGAAGTTGGGGCGTTTGTGAAGCGTCTCCTGCGGCCGGAGTCTGATGTGTCGCTGAGAGGTAGGAGGAGACCGCTCGGCCCGTCGGTTTGATGCCGGTTCCCCGGGGAGGGAGAGGATGAAGACGGTGAGAGAGGGGGCGGACAGGATGTTTGTCCCGGTGGGGACAGGAGGGGCTCATCTGTGGAAATGTCTGAGCCCACGGTGGTGGCGATTCACCACATTGGGGGGCAAACACCGGCAGACTGTTGCCCTGCAAGCGGGGCCAATGGTCCGGGCAAAGTGACAATTATTTGTGTTTTGTTGAGACTGTACCGGGAATATGGTGTAAAATCCCGCTCCCCACACTAACACGGGTCACACAGACCAAAGAACAAACTGCCGGAGGAACTCAGTGGGTCGGGCAGCATCTGTGGAGGGAAATGGACCGTCAACATTTCGGGCCGAGACCCTCCCTCTGGACTGAGAGTGGACGGGAAATAGTCCGAGAAAAGAGGTGAGGGGTGGGGATGGGGCAAGAGCTGGGGAGTGAGAGGTGGATCCAGGTGAGGGGGAGGTGGGAAGGTGGAAATAGTGACGGGGGTGGGAGGTGAGTGGTTGGGGCAACACGGGGCTGCAGAAGATGGAAATTAATTCCATGGAGGATTAACAAAGAGGTTAGAGAGTATTTGTTATAGAGAGTGCAATGAAGATTCACCAGACTGATCCCTGGAGTGGTGGGGTCATCATATGAAGAAAGATCAAATGTGATAACCCTTTCATTTAGAGAATCGAGGACTGAGAGGTGAACACATTGAAATGCACAACATCATTACCGGCTGAACCAGGGATCCCAGTCTCTGAAAAAGGGGGTGGACTGTCCGGGACTGAGATGAGGGGAAATGTCTCCACTCCGAGGGTGGTGAATGTCTGTAAATCCCCACCACAGAGGGTGGTGAAGACTCAGTGATCGTCTTCACATAAAATAGAGGCCGGCAGATGTCTGGAGACCAAAGGGATCGAGGAAATGAGGATCGGGCAGAAACATGTGGCTGAGATGGGAGAGCAGCCACCATCTTGTTGATGGTTAGAGGGGCTGAATGGCCACCTCCTGCTGTTTCTCACTTGATGTTTCAGTGTTCCTGTCCAGTGAAGCTGGAGGAATGTGAATAGAAATTAATGTAAATACACATGGACGGATTTAAATAAAACCTGCACATTTCTGTTTTGGGTCTGAATTGTGTGTTGGAGCCTGTGACTCTGTGACCTGGGGGTGGAGGGAAAGAGACAGGGAAGATATGGAGGAAAAAGTGAAAATGTATCGGGTGTAAATATGGAATAATGTGGGAAATGCAGCGGATGGGTCGGGCAGCGTGTGAGGGGCGAGGAGCAGAGTCACCGGTTCAGGTGGGAGACCCTCCACCAGTCATGTGATCCCATTTCCTGTTCACGTTTTTCCACAGACCTGCATCATCTGCCGGTCACTGCTCTACATGTACGTGTAGCTTCATCTTTCACCCGTTCAGACAAGTCAGTGAGATCCGGATCTGTCACGTCCTCTCGTTGTGGGTGGACAATGATTTACTCTGCAATATTTTCAGCATGTTTCCATATAACCACATAACAATTACAGCACAGAAACAGGCCATCTCGGCCCTTCTAGTCCATGCCGGTGTAAATATGGAATGATGTGGGAAACGCGGCAGATGGGTCGGGCAGCGTGTGAGGGGCGAGGAGCAGAGCCACCGGTTCAGATGGGAGACCCTCCACCAGTCATGTGATCCCATTTCCTGTTCACGTTTTTCCTGCTCAGTCTGTGGGAAGGGATTCACTCAGTCATCCAACCTACAGAGTCATCAGCGAGTTCACACTGGGGAGAAGCCGTTCACCTGCTCAGAATGTGGTAAGCGATTCACTAGGTTATCCGGACTACTGGCACACCAGTCAGTTCACACAGAGGAGAGGCCATTCACCTGCACAGTCTGTGGGAAGAGATTCACTCGGTTATCTGACCTACAGAGTCATCAGCGAGTTCACACTGGGGAGAAGCCGTTCACCTGCTCGGAATGTGGGAAAGGATTCACTCAGTCATCCCACCTACTGGCACACCAGTCAGTTCACAATGGGGAGTGGCCATTGTTGTGAATCCCTAGGTTTCGTTTGCTGTGGACTGTCATTTTAAGAGAGAGAGAGAGATTAAGAATGGAAATCAGTCTGACTTGCAGCTTGTCATGGCTCGCAGCTTGTTTAGTTTTCACTGAGGACACAGACACTCAGAGTCAGACAGAGATGAAGGAGGATAAATGGAAGGATCGGAACAAGGAACTGGTGGCCAAGGGTCACTGTTTAGAACTTTCCTCTGCCCACAAGGGTGGGTTAATTATCGATTCAGCGAACATCGAATGTGTGGTTGTCACCTCGTTTGATCCATAGAAGTGGATCGGATTTGGGGTATCCTGTGAAGACCACTTATGTGTTAACCCTTTCCTGGGTGTGGTGTGGTAATTCACTTGAAGACGATACCCCTTGTGACAAGTCACTTTCGGTGATAATTTGTATGTGGATTTGGAATGACGATGGATAAAATCTACAGCGACTGTTCTTTCATTTTACCACCGTGGAAACTGTGGAATTCACGTTATTGCCTTCTCTCAACATTTACCCTGGATTACAAATATCTCTCTCTCCTCAACTATTCTGTGGTTGTACTGAACTTTCATACTTTACCATCTCAAGACTCCAAGCCTTGTTTCCCCTGAGCTCAATAGTTTGGGAGTTATATTTACACAGACGTACACATACCACTGCTAACTATTGTTTATCTTGCTTAAGTTTCTATATTATAAGTAGATACTAATAAAGATAGTGGCTTTAACATCAAAACCAGACTCCAGGTGTAGCCTATTGCTGCTGGTTCATTTCTAAAGTGTTATGGTTCGTAACAAAATTAGGGCCTGCATCCTGGATAGGAACAGACTTGGGGGCGTATTGATTAATTATTAATTTCATTGGGGAAATCCCTTTTGATTTATTTGTGTCTGGAAAATCAGCAGCAATGGATGTTGATAGATTTCTGGATATGCCAACCTCTGAGGCACTAAAGGACACCAGGAGGATTGAGTTGTTGAGTATTGCTAAAAGGTTAAAACTTGCTAAGGTGAAATTGACAACCAGGAGGTCACAGATGCAGAGGATAATAGCTGAACATTATGCATCTGAGGATGTGTTTAAAGTGGAGGAGTAAGAGGTGTTTCCTGGAAGTAAACATAGTGAGCTTGAGCTCCTGTACAAGTTAGAAAAATTAAAAATGGAGGCTGTGGAAAGGCAGAGGCAGTTTGAGGCTAGAGAGGCAGAAAAACAGAGAGAAGAGGCAGAACAGGGAGGAAGCAGAAAGACAAAGGATGTTCGAGCTGAAAAAGTTAGAGAGATTGCAGCAAAGGGGTCTAGCGTTAGACTCTGGTGATAAGTTTGAGGCTAGTTGGGAATTTAAATTGGTACCTCCATTTGATGAAGCAGAGGTTGATAAGTACTTCCAGCATTTTGAGAAGGTTGCTCAGAGTTTAATGTGGCCAAAAGAGGGTTGGCCTATTCTCTTACAAAGTGTAATTAAGGGGAAGGCTCAGCAAGCCTATTTTGCTTTTACAGTTGATGAAGCAGCTGATTATGACACAGTGAAACAGGCTGTGCCCAAAGCTTACGAGTTGGTCCCAGAAGCATACAGGCAAAAGTCTAGACATTTGAGGAAATCTGTGAACCAGACTTGTATGGAATTTGCTTATGAGAAGTTTGTGTGTTTTGACCGCTGGTGCACATATAAAAGTATAAATGAAGATGTAAACAACTTCAAAGAGTTGGTTTTACTTGAAGTATTCAAAAGGTGCGTCCCTGATGACAAAAGACGTATTTAGATAAAAAGGATGCTGCCACTTTGCAGGAGTCTGCTAGATTAGCAGATAAGTTTGCTTTAACTCATCAGGTTAAGTTTACCCCGAATAAGAACTTCCAAAAGAGTAGCAGGGATAACCAGGGTAAACCAGAAATTAAAGCTGGGACTCGTGACAAGAGTGAGGATGAAGGGAAGCAGTTGAAGGAGAAATATTCTGGTCTTTACTTGTTACTATTGTAAGAAAGCTGGTCATATGATGGCTAATTGTTCCATCCTGAAGGAGAAAAAGGAAAAGGAGGCAGTCCCAAGTGCCTGTAATCAGTATGTTGAAGCACCTATAAACCACAGGTTTTGTTGAGGCTCAGTTAAGGACTGAGAGGTCTGACCGAGTTAAGAAGGGAGTTGATCCTTTTATGTCAGATGGGTTTGTATTAGTAAAGGAAGGGTCAACCCTGGTACCAGTGAAAATTCTTTGAGATACTGGGGCTTCTCAGTCACTTATATTAGACAGTGTTCTAAAGTTTGGTGATGAGACTGACATTGGTGAGGTAAATCTTATTAAAGGCATTGGGGGTGGCATGGTTTCTGTGCCATTGCACAAGGTCACTTTACAGTCAGGGTTGGTTTCGGGACCTGTTAGGATCGGATTATGCTCCAGTTTACCAGTGGAAGATGTTACTTTGCTGTCAGGGAATGACCTGGCAGATGGTAAAGTTGTTCCTGCAGTGCAGTTGACAACTAAGCCAACCACTGACGACCCACAGATGGATTTTAACATTTATCGCAATAACTCAAAGTGTGGCTAAAAAGCCTGCCAATGCAGACCGTTCTGCGCAGCATGATTCTGATACCCATGATAGCCAAAGTTGGGATTCAGGTTATGATGACTTAAAACAGAGATCATCTTCCTCTTTCCGTTCTGCTCCACGGAACCAGACCCAGTGCTAGAGACCGGATCGCCGTGGTCGTCCTGTGTCAGGTCATCCCCCTCAACAGCATCCAAAACAAGATAACGATTACTGAGGAGGATGGCCACAGGGGTGCTCTCTACTATCTGAGCTCTTCCCATCCCTTCCCTGACAGTCACCCACTTATCGATCTCCTGCTCATGTTCCATTATAAGCTGTAGGTCATCAAGCTGCAGCTCCAGATCCCTAACACGTTCTCTCATCAGCTGCATCTCGCACACCGGGCGCAGATATGGCCGTCTGGGAGACGGGTAGATTCCCGGGATTCCCACATCTTACACCCAGAGCAAAGTACTAACCCTGCAGACATGCTCTTGTACATGCCTATATGCTCAGTAAACATGTTCACTGCTTAATCCCCAGAGGAGAGAATGAGATGGGAAATGTCCAAATATGCTGATAACACAGAAGCAAAGGAAGGAAATTTAATGATAACATTCTGGTTTTGCATCAAGTAATTCAAAAGGCAGATTGTATTTTGGCCTTCACTGCACAGGGAGTGGAGATTATGTAATGGGCCGGTGTAGCTACCATTGTACAGGGTATTAGTGAGGCCACACCTGGAATTCTATGCACAGTTTTAATCCCCAAGCAGAAAGAAATCTTAAGAGTAGCTATGGAGCCAGCAGTGCAGTTTGACCAGTGTAATACATGGGATGCTTTACCAGCAGAGGTGAGATGATTTGGCCCTGAATTTAGAACATATTCACAAATGATAGGGTATTTGTGGAGCGTCTTGATAGAGTATCTCTTCTCATCAGTCAGAGAGCGTTCAATAAGGGATGCTCATTTCAAATGGAAATGTGTGAAAATTCCTGGAAATTTATATTTTCTATTTAATTTCGCATTGTGATCAATGAGGTATCTATGTATTTGAATGTACAATCTTTGGGTTTCACTGCCCCGAGGGTGGGAAGGCCGGTTGGCTGAGTTATTCTGAGTTGCAGATAGATAATTAATTAAGGGGAGCAAGGGGAATGGACACAGGAGCTTAGATCATGCACGGTCGTCCGATCATAAGACACAGTAGGAAAAATTTTTCCTCTTCTCCGTTGTAATTGATAAGTCCCACTATTCTGAGGACGTGTTCCCCTGGTCCCCGACTGCAGGAAAAATCCTTTCCACATACTCTCTTTCTCGGCTTTTCGGTGTTCGAGAGCCTCCCTCATTTTTTTCTAAACACTACAGGATACAGGCCCAGAGACATCAAATGCTCCTCATGTGTTTAACCTGTCAGACTTGGAATGATTTTTATGAACCTCCACTGGACTCTGTCCAATTCCAGCACATTTTTCCTACACTGCTCATAATTGTCCGTGTGGTTTAACCATTGCCTTATAACATCTCAACAATATATCCTTATGGATAGACCTCTCGTAATGAATGGTAGCATCATATTTACATAACTGTAAGGTGAATGGCCAGGGTGAAGAGTAGAAGGAAAGGCTATGGGCAGTGTTTTTTTTTAACTGGAAGGAGAAATTGATATTCATCCCTTCAGGTTGGAGCTGTGCAGGTGGAGTATGATGTGTTTCTCTTCAACCCTGAGGCTGTCAAGTTGAGCAACTCCAGCCATTACTATTCTGCCATCATCCATGCTAGTGTCTCCTTTCAATCAACTTTGGTGAGCTCTTCTCGCATGCCTCCGTAGTTCCCCTCACTGCACTAATAATGATGCATCGTGTTGTACCTTTCCCCTCTCAAAGTGCAGGGTGAATTCTAACATGTTATGATCACTGGGTCCACATGGTTCCTTTACCATAAGCTCCCTAATCAAATTTGGTTCATTACACAACACCCAATCCAGAATTAACTTTTCCTAGTGGGCACAATTACAAGCTGTTCTAAAAGGCATCTCATTGGTATTTTCCAAATTCCCTCTTTTGAGATCAAACACCAGCCTGATTTTCATAATCTCCCTCCACCCATCCCACTCGTGGACTGTTTGTTCCACTCCCATTTGGGTAGACTGCGCAGCATCCTCACCAGGACTGCCAGCCTCTGGGACAGCTACTTTCCCCAAGCAGTTAGGCTGATAAATATCTCTACCCAACTAACCCACCCTTCCACACACCAAACACCTCTATTTTATAATTTCCTGTCTGTCATCTTATGTGCAGGCACTTTATGGACATACAATCAATCCGTGCACAGTTTATAAGCTGTGGATATATGTTTTTACTGTTGTGTTTTCCTGCTGCATTGGAGCTGGAGTAATAACTATTTCGATCTCAGTTACACTTGTCTGCTGGAAATGGAATTAAACAACCTTGAATAAACATTTCAGCAGACTGCAGCGTCACATTTCTGTCTCTCAGTGTTACTGCGGCAGAGCGCCACCTAGTGACAATGGAATCCACAAATCAGGGGCTCCTGTTATTATGGCAAATCACCACCAAGTGGCAGTGTTGTCCACAAAAGGGAGAGGTTTGCAGCGATATGGAGGGGTGTAGGGGGCTGGAAGCCAACTCTGCAAGTGGATGAAGTGCCAGTCCTGCCCCAAACCACCCTCCCCACCACTAGTCAGGGTCCCAAACAGTCCTTCCACATGAGGCAACTTTTCAACATCGTGCCTGTTGGGGTCATCTGCAGTTTCCAGTTTTCCAGGTGTGGCCTCCTCGACATTAGTGAGACTCGATGTAGTCTCTGCATTCTGCACTCTGTCCTGATGAGATTCTGCAGATATTGGAGATGCAGAGTAACATACACAAAATGTTGGAGGAAGTCAGGAGGTCAGGTAGCTTCTACAGAGGGGGATAAATCAAAACAGAGATTTCCTGCCGAGACCCTTCATCGGGACTGGAACTGGGAGAAGCTGGAACAAGATGGTGTGAGGAGTGGAGAGTCCAAGCTGGTAGATGACATGTGAAGCCAGGTAAGAGTGAAGGTGAGTGGGTGGGGGAGGTGGGAGGTGGAAAATGCAAAGGAATGAAAAGAAGGAATCTGATAGGATAGAAGAACGGACCATGGGGAAAAAAGGAAGTAAAAGAGGAACCAGAGGGAGACGATCCACAGTGGAGAAGAGAGAAGTGGGGAGACAGAATGGAGGAGACAGGCGTGTGGGTTTGATGAAAAGGAAGAGGTAGAAGTTAAAGATGTCGATGTTCATGCCATCGGGTTGTAAACTAACCGGATGTAATATGAGGTGTTGCTCCTTTAACCTGAGAGTGGACTCATCGAGTTAGTTAAACAATAAACCGTAAGGGAGAGTGGATTAATAATTTTCCCTTGGCATCCCTATTAAATCAATCCTCTCTCACCTTGAACCGGTGCCGTCTGGTTGTTGGTTCCACAAAAGTGGGGAAAAGGACTGCGCACGTTCCCCAGTTCTGTACACTCAGGGTTTGGGACACCTGCATCATATCAGCCTCAATCTCCTGCAGTTCAAGGTGTGAAGTCCCAACCTGCCCAGCCTCTCTCCAGAACTCAGTCCCTCGAGTACTGGCACCATTCTCGTAAATCTCTCCTGCACTCATTCCAGCTTGACGTCCTCTCTCCTACAGCAGAACGACCAAAACTGGATACAATAATCCAGGTGCGGATACCCTAACAATACCCTAACCCTAATGCAACCTCACTAGACTCTTCTTGAGCCATGAGATATGAGACAGAGGCTGCTCAGCCAATCGAGTCTGTTCCACCATTCCTTCGTGTCCAATTGATTCTCTCTCTCAACTCCATTCTCCTGCCTTCTCCCCATAATCCTTGAACATCCTTTTTAAATATACTCAATGACTTGGCATCTACTCCGTCCATGGCAATGAATTCCAAAGATTTACCACTCCCTGACTCAAGAAATTCCTCCTCATCTCTGCTGTCAGTGCTCTATACATTGAGGCCGTGGCCTCTGGTCCCAGACCCACACAGCGTAGGGTGCATCTTCTTCATAGCCACTCTGCCGAGGCCTTTCAATATTTAATAGGTTTCAATGAGATCCCCTCTCTTTCCTCTGGACCAGTGAGTACAGGGTCAAAGATCTTAAGTTAACGCTTTCATTCCTGGAATCATTCTCGTGAACCTTCTCCGAACCCGCTCCGATATGAGCATATCTTTTTCTCAGATGGGAGGTCGGAAACTGCGTGATCTGACCAATGTGTTATAAAGCTCCAGTACCACATCCTTGCTCCTATATGCTAACGTTACAGTTGTCATCCTTAACTCAATCTGCAAGCAAACCTTCAGGGGCTCCTGTTCACGGACTCCCAAGTACCTATTTCTGATTTTTGTATTTTCTCCCATTTATTTTTTTCTCTCTGTCTTTATTCTTTCTACCAATTGTACATGACTGGACACTTGCATACACTGTATTTCATCTGCTACTTCGTTGTCTGTTCTCCAAACCTATCAAAGTCCTTCTGTAGACTCCGGCTTTGCTCTAAACTACCTGTCCTGTACCTATCTTTGTATCAACTGCAAAGTTCATCACCAAGGTATCAATTCCGTCATCCATATCATTCAGATTTAATATGAAAAGATGTGGTCTCAATACTGACCCCTACGGAACACCATTAGTTAGCGACAGCAAAACAGAATTCTCCACATTATTCTGACTCTTTCTGCCTTGTCAGTCAATCTTCGACCCATACAAGCATCTTTCCTGTAATTCCATGAGCTGTGATCTTGTTCAGCAGCCTCACATGCAGCGACTTAGAGACATAGAAAACCTACAACACAGTATACAGGCCCTTCGGCCCACAAAGCTGTGCTGAACATGTCCTTGCCCTAGAATTACCTAGGCTTACCCATACTCCTCTATTTTTCTAAGCACCATGTACCTGTCCAGGAGACTCTTAAAAGACCCTATCAATTCCACCTCAACCACCGCCACTGGCAGCCCATTCCACGCATTTACTACTCTCTGCATAAATTTACCCCTGATATCTCTTCTATACCTACATCCACGCACCTTAAAACAATGCCCTCTTGTGTTAGCCATTTCAGCCCTGGGGAAAAAACCTGTCTGTCCACATGATCAATGCCTCTCCTCATCTTATACACCTCTATCAGGTCACCTCTCATCCTCTGTCACTCCAAGGAGAAAAGGCCGACTATTTACACTCAACCCCACTTAGATTAACACTACCTTGGATGGAAGGAGGAAGAGAAATAACACACATGAAAAAAAAATCACAACCTGTCAGATAAAACTTACAAGTATATATTTTCATCAAAACTGAACTGGATTCAGCACTCCCTGTGTGTGTGTATCTGCAATCATGATAAGAAATACAGACCAGAAAACTTAGATCAGAGGCAAACTGAGAAAAATGAATCATCACTATGGAAGAAAAGATTAACCAGTGGAATGAGTATGACCCTCAATGGGAGACAGCCCAATGATCTGAGCAGACGAGATGGTGACAAGGAAGCATCGAACACCTGACTGAGAGTTGGAGACCTCTTCCCTGAAACAGAGGGGTTCCTTGCAGAAATACAGGACAAGGTGGTTCACAGAAAGAAAAAAAAATCAAAAATACATATAATACAAACAAACGAGGCAATAAATGCAGCAAATGCCGAGAAACCAGACACAATCCAACACATTCCAGGATCCTCTAGCAGTTTGAATCAATCTGGTTACTTATGAAGGTACAATCAAGAGGCAAACATCATTCACCAAAATCTTGCTTTAAAATACAAACTCATGAATAACCACCATAACTTCATTAAGGCATCATAAATTCAAGCCTGATCCAGTTAGGGACAGAATCTCACTATTTATAAGATAATCAATACATTATTACAGATAGGATAATCTAAAATAAACATCCAGATATAATATTACAGGATAAACAAGCAGGAACAACTCCCTCAATAGATAAAACCATTCCCACCACACACATGTTCCTCGACCAGTGGAGCACCTCACCACAGGCATTGTTTGTATCATCAGTCAGACAACCAGATTATTTTCTCTGTCAATCAGCTTCCAACGTTTCCACTCTGTCATTCGCTGCCACACCCCACTGCTGATTCCCTTCTCATCACACGTTCTTACCCCAACCATCGTCCAGAGTCCCAAACTCTGCCCTGTGCAGACCCGCCTCTGGTTTCTGACCCTGCTCCGTTCAACATCCAACTAATGGTTTCCCATTCTGCTTTCAGTCTTTTGAGGACAGTGGTGTTTTCTAACAACCCTTTAGAGGCAGGGAAAATGGCCCATAATGTGGAAATGAGCCCTGAATAAGGAGATTAACTCCCAATGTCATTCTTCCTCAACCCAGAGATTAGAGGGGTGAAGAACATCTCAGACAGAACTGCAGTCAGCTCCACTTCTTCAGTCCACAGAAAATTCAACGGAAACCTCTTCACCCACAGAGTGGTGACTGTTTGGAACTCATCACCCTAGGGAGAGCGAGAGATGAACAGCAGGGGAGGATTTAAAAGGACTGTCATGGGACAGAATCACTGGCTGGGTCCAGCAGGCCTGAGTTGACTCTCTTCTGTACACTAGTTGTGTTATAAATTCACTAAGAACCGGAGACAGAGTTTAAAATAGAACTGATTTATTTATCACAGATCCAGAATATTAAACTCCAGTCCCATTAAAGGTGAATATGTAGCAGAAGAAACTCCTCCCATGCCCAGTGACCAGGGTGCAGAACTGGGTGTGGTAAGCAGCAGCAATAATTGCAGAGTTCAGCACCGACAGTCACTCTCGAAATTGCATTCAGCAGTGGCGATGAACAAATATCCAGCATTCAGCTTATTGAAACTTTCTCCCCATTGTGAACCCGGTCATGTGTCACAAGGTTAGATAACGGAGTGAATCCCTTCCCACTTGCACAGCAGGTGAACGGCCTCTCCCCAGTGTGAACTCAATGATGCACATTTGTTGGCGATGGCTGAGAGAATCTCTTCCCAATGCCTGAGCAGGTGATCAGCCTCTACCCAGTGTGAACTCGCTGGTGTCTCAGTAGATTAGATGACTGAGTGAATCGCTTCCCACAGTCTGAGCAGATGAATGGCCTCTCCCCAGTGTGAACTGTCTGGTGTGCCAGTAGTTTGGATGACACAGTGAATCCCTTCCCACAGTCCGAGCAGGTGAACGGCTTCTCCCCAGTGTGAACTCGCTGATGTACCTTCAGACTGGATGAGCAAGTGAATCCCTTCCCACAGTCTGAGCAGGTGAACGGCCTCTCCCCGGTGTGAATTCGCTGGTGTCTCTGTAGGTCAGATGACCGAGTGAATCCCTTCCCACAGTCTGAGCAGGTGAACGGCCTCTCCCCCGTGTGAACTGACTGGTGTGTCAGTAGTTGAGATGCCTGAGTGAATCCCTTCCCACAGTCCAAGCAGGTGAATGGTCTCTCTCCAGTGTGAACCCTCTGATGTACCTTTAGTTGGGATGATAAAGTGAATCCCTTCCCACAGTCTGAGCAGGTGAACGGCCTCTCCCCAGTGTGAAATCGCTGATGTACCTTCAGATTGAATGAGCAAACGAATCCCTTCCCGCAGTCTGAGCAGGTGAATGGCCTCTCCCCAGTGTGAACTCGTTGGTGACTCTGTAGATGGGATGACTGGGTGAATCCCTTCCCACAGTCTGGGCAGGTGAATGGCCTTTCTCCGGTGTGAACTCTCTGATGTACCTTCAGTTTGGATGCCTGAGTGAATCCCTTCCCACAGTCTGAGCAGGTGAACGGCCTCCCCCCAGTGTAAACTGACTGGTGTCTCAGTAGGTGAGATGACCGAGTGAATCCCTTCCCACAGTCTGGGCAGGTAAATGGCCTCTCCCCAGTGTGAAATGACCGGTGTGTCAATAGGTGAGATGACTGAGTGAATCCCTTCCCACAGTCTGAGCAGGTGAACGGCCTCTCTCCAGTGTGAACACGTTGGTGACTCTGTAGATGAGATGACTGAGCGAATCCCTTCCTACAGACTGAGCAGGTGAACGGCCTCTCCCCAGTGTGAACTCGCTGGTGAGCCATTAGGTCAGATAACCGAGTGAAACCTTCTCCACAAATTCAGCAGGTGACCAGCCTCTGCTCGATGTGAACTGACCGGTGTGTCCACAGGTGGGAAGACCGACTGAATCCCTTCTCACACACAGAACAGGTGAATGGCCTTGTCCCAGTGTGAACTTGCTGATGTACTTTCAGTTGAGATGACTGAGTGAATTCCTCCCCACAGTCTGAGCAGGAAGGATGATCGAGTGAATCCCTTGCTCCACTTCTTAAATATCTGCACAAAGACAGCAAAACTGGCGTGTTGTGTTCGAGACTTCCGTAGACAAATTCCTTGTCGTTTTTAACCTGTAAAAAGATTTACAAAATCCATCAATGGGTGTAGGACAACATTTCAGATGAGATTACTTTAGTTGCCAAGGTGTGATCTGGCATCACACTGTTGCAGTGTAGTTCCTCCCAAGTTGGAGAGGGAAATTATGTTGTAACTGGGCACAGTGCTTGTATCTGGAATGACCATCAAATTCTCTGATGCTCTTCCTGTCTCTCTAAGAATGGAGCATTTCTGCCATCTCCAATCTGTAACCTGGCTCAGTTTGACTCTCTCCATTGGTATTATTCCCTGTTCCCACTGAGCTGCACGGGTTCCTGGCCCCACAGTAACTGAAACACTCTCACACAAATAGCCTTGGTTAACATGCAGCTGGGATTTTCTTGTATGTACTGTTAATTTAAAGTGCCTCAGTTTTAACGCCATGTAAATATCTCCAACTCAGATGTATGGTTGGTCTGCTCAGCTGTTAGAAGGAATTAGAGTAAACATTAGTATTATTTCATGTTCTTGACACAGAGTCATAGTAAATTACAACACAGAAACAGGCCCTTTGGCCCATCTAGTTGGTGCTGAGGCTTTTCAACTCCCTACTCCCGTACCCCTAACATGCAGGTACCTATACGAACATCTTAAATGTTGAAATTGAGCTCACATGCACCACTTGTGCTCATTCCACACCCGGATGACCATCTGTGTGAAGAAGTTGGAGGTGGACTGTCCGGGACTGAGATGAGGGGAAATGTCTTCTCTCCAAGGGTGGTGAATGTCTGTAAATCCCCACCACAAAGGCCGGTGAAGATTCAGTGATCGTCCTCACATAAAACAGAGGCCGGCAGATGTGTGGAGACCGAACGGATCGAGGAAATGAGGATTGGGCAGAAACATGTGATCTCTGTCCCTCTCTCCCTCTCCCCTCCCTCTCCCTCCTCCCTCTTACCCGGCCATGTCCCCCCTTCCCCTCCCCTCCCTCCTGATCTCTGTCCCTCTCTCCCCGACCCCGACCCCGACACCCAACTCTCCCCTCCCTCTCTCCGTCTCCCCTCCCTCTCTCCGTCTCCCCTCCCTCTCCCTCCTCTCTCTTCCCCGGCCATGTCCCCCCTCCCCACCCCCTCCCTCCTGGTCTCTGTCCCTCTCTCCCCGACCCCACCCCCAACTCTCCCCTCCCTCTCTCCGTCTCCCCTCCCTCTCCCTCCTCTCTCTTCCCCGGCCATGTCCCCCCACCCCCTCCCTCCTGATCTCTGTCCCTCTCTCCCCGACCCCAACCCCCAACCCTCCCCTCCCTCTCGCTGTCTCCCCTCCCTCTCCCTCCTCTCTCTTTCCCGGCCATGTCCCCCCACCCCTCCCTTCCCTCCTGATCTCTGTCCCTCTCTCCCCGACCCCGCACTTCAACCCCCAACTCTCCCCTCCCTTTCTCCGTCTCCCCTCCCTCTCCCTCCTCTCTCCTCCCCGGCCATGTCCCCCCCCTCCCCTCCCCTCTCTCCTGATCTCTGTCCCTCTCTCCCCGACCCCGACTCTGCACTTCAACCCCCAACTCTCCCCTCCCTCTCTCCATCTCCCCTCCCTCTCCCTCCTCTCTCTTCCCCGGTCATGTCCCCCCATCCCCTCCCCACCCTCCTGATCTCTGTCCCTCTCTCCCCGACTCCGCACTTCAACCCCCAACTCTCCACTCCCTCTCTCCGTCTCCCCCCCCTCTCCCTCCTCTCTCTTCCCCGGCCATGTCCCCCCACCCCCTCCCTCCTGATCTCTGTCCATCTCTCCCCGACCCCGACCCCAACCCCAACCCCCAACTCTCCCATCCCTCTCTCCGTTTCCCCTCCCTCTCCCTCTTCCCCGGCCATGACCCCCACCCCCTCCTCTCCCTCCTGATCTCTGTCCCTCTCTCCCAGACCCCGACCCCCAACTCTCCCCTCCCTCTCTCTGTCTCCCCTCCCTCTGCCTCCTCTCTCTTCCCCGGCCATGTCCCCCCATCCCCTCCCCTCCCTCCAGATCTCTGTCCCTCTCTCCCCGACCCCGCACTTCTACCCCCAACTCTCCCCTCCCTCTCTCCGTCTCCTCTCCCTCTCCCTCCTCTCTCTTCCCCGGCCATGTCCCCCCGTCCCCTCCCCTACCTCCTGATCTCTGTCCCTCTATCCCCGACCACGACCCCCAACTCTCCCCTCCCTCTCTCCGTCTCCCCTACCTCTCCCTCCTCTCTCTTCCCCAGCCATGTCCCCCCCACCCCCTCCCCTCCCTCCTGATCTCTGTCCCTCTCTCCCCGACCCCGACCCCGCACTTCAACCCCGAATTCTCCCCTCGCTCTCTCCATCTCACCTCCCTCTCCCTCCTCTCTCTTCCCCGGCCATGTCCCCCCCACCCCCTCCCTCCAGATCTCTGTCCCTCTCTCCCCGACCCCAATCCCCAACTCTCCCCTCCCTCTCTCCGTCTCCCCTCCCTCTCCCTCCTCTCTCTTCCCCGGCCATGACCCCCACCCCCCTCCCCTCCCTCTTGATCTCTGTCCCTCTCTCCCCGACCCCGACCCCGACCCTCAACTCTCCCCTCCCTCTCCCTCCTCTCTCTTCCCCGGACATGTCCCCCCACCCCCTCCCCCCTGATCTCTGTCCCTCTCTCCCCGACCCCGACCCCCAACTCTCCCCTCCCTCCCTCCGTCTCCCCTCCCTCTCCCTCCTCTCTCTTCCCCGGCCATGTCCCCCCACCCCCTCCCCTCCCTCCTGATCTCTGTCCCTCTCTCCCCGACCCCGACCCCGACCCTCAACTCTCCCCTCCCTCTCCCTCCTCTCTCTTCCCCGGACATGTCCCCCCACCCCCTCCCCCCTGATCTCTGTCCCACTCTCCCCGACCCCGACCCCCAACTCTCCCCTCCCTCCCTCCGTCTCCCCTCCCTCTCCCTCCTCTCTCTTCCCCGGCCATGTCCCCCCCACCCCACCCCCTCCCTCCTGATCTCTGTCCCTCTCTCCCCGACCCCGACCCCCAACTCTCCCCTCCCTCTCTCAATCTCCACTCCCTCTCCCTCCTCTCTCTTCCCCGGCCATGTCCCCCCACCCCTCCCCTCCCTCCTGATCTCTGTCCCTCTCTCCCCGCCCCGCACTTCAACCCCCAGCTCTCCCCTCCCTCTCTCCGTCTCCCCTCCCTCTCCCTCCTCTCTCTTCCCCGGCCATGTCCCCCCACCCGCTCCCTCCTGATCTCTGTCCCTCTCTCCCCGACCCCGACCCCGCACTTCAACCCCCAACTCCCCCCCTCCCTCTCTCCGTCTCCCCTCCCTCTCCCTCCTCTCTCTTCCCCGGTCATGTCCCCCCACCCCCTCCCCTCCCTCCTGATCTCTGTCCCTCTCTCCCAGACCCCGACCCCCAACTCTCCCCTCCCCTCTCTCCGTCTCCCCTCCCTCTCCCTCCTCTCTCTTCCCCGGCCATGTCCCCCCACCCACTCCCTCCTGATCTCTGTCCCTCTCTCCCCGACCCCGACCCCCAACTCTCCCCTCCCTCTCCCTCCTCTCTCTTCCCCGGCCATGTCCCCCCACCCCCCTCCGTCCTGATCTCTGTCCCTCTCTCCCCGACCCCGACCCCGACCCCGACCCCAACTCTCCCTCTCTCCGTCTCCCCTCCCTCTCCGTGCTCTCTCTTCCCCGGCCATGTCCCCCCACCCCCTCCCCTACCTACTGATCTCTGTCCCTCTCTCCCCGACCCCAACGCCGACCCCCAACTCTCCCCTCCCTCTCTCCGTCTCACTTCCCTCTTCCTCCTCTCTCTTCCCCGGCCATGTCCCCCCATCCCCTCCCTCCTGATCTCTGTCCCTCTCTCCCCGACCCCAACCCCGCACTTCAACCCCCAACTCTCCCCTCCCTCTCTCCGTCTACCCTCCCTCTCCCTCCTCTCTCTTCCCCGGCCATGTCCCCCCCTCCCCTCCCTCCTGATCTCTGTCCCTCTCTCCCCGACCCCGCACTTCAACCCCCAACTCTCCCCTCCCTCTCTCCGTCTCCCCTCCCTCTCCCTGCTCTCTCTTCCCCGGCCATGTCCCCCCACCCCCTCCCCTACCTCCTGATCTCTGTCCCTCTCTCCCCGACCCCAACGCAGACCCCCAACTCTCCCCTCCCTCTCTCCGTCTCACCTCTCTCTTCCTCCTCTCTCTTCCCCGGCCATGTCCCCCCATCCCCTCCCTCCTGATCTCTGTCCCTCTCTCTCCGACCCCGACCCCGACCCCCAACTCTCCCCTCCCTCTCTCCGTCTCCCCTCCCTCTCCCTCCTCTCTCCTCCCCGGCCATGTTCCCCCTCCCCACCCCCTCCCTCCTGATCTCTGTGCCTCCCCGAACCTGACCCCGACCCCCAACTCTCCCCTCCCTCTCTCCGTCTCCCCTCCCTCTCCCTCCTCTCTCTTCCCCGGCCATGTCCCCCCTCCCCACCCCCCTCCCTCCTGATCTCTGTCCCTCTCTCCCCGACCCCCAACTCTCCCCTCCCTCTCTCCGTCTCCCCTCCCTCTCCCTCCTCTCTCTTCCCCGGCCATGTCCCCCCACCCCCTCCCCTCCCTCCTGATCTCTGTCCCTCTCTCCCCGACCCCGACCCCGACCCTCAATTCTCCCCTCCCTCTCCCTCCTCTCTCTTCCCTGGCCATGTCCCCCCTCCCCACCCCCTCCCTCCTGATCTCTGTCCCTCTCTCCCCGACCCCGACCCCCAACTCTCCCCTCCCTCTCTCCATCTCCCCTCCCTCTCCCTCCTCTCTCTTCCCCCGGCCATGTCCCCCCACCCCTCCCCTCCCTCCTGATCTCTGTCCCTCTCTCCCCGACCCCGCACTTCAACCCCCAGCTCTCCACTCCCTCTCTCCGTCTCCCCTCCCTCTCCCTCCTCTCTCTTCCCCGGCCATGTCACCCCACCCCATCCCTCCTGATCTCTGTCCCTCTCTCCCCAACCCCGACCCCGAACTTCAACCCCCAACTCTCCCCTCCCTCTCTCCGTCTCCCCTCCCTCTCCCTCCTCTCTCTTCCCTGGTCATGTCCCCCCACCCCCCTCCCTCCTGATCTCTGTCCCTCTCTCCCCGACCCCGACCCCCAGCTATCCCCTCCCTCTCTCCGTCTCCCTTCCCTCTCCCTCCTCTCTCTTCCCCGGCCATGTCCCCCCAACCCCTCCCCTCCCTCCTGATCTCTGTCCCTCTCTCCCCGACCCCGTCCCCCAACTCTCCCCTCCCTCTCTCCGTCTCCCCTCCCTCTCCCTCCTCTCTCTTCCCCGGCCATGTCCCCCCACCCCCCTCCCTCCTGATCTCTGTCCCTCTCACCCCGACCCCGACCCCGACCCCCAACTGTCCCCTCCCTCTCCCTCCTCTCTCTTCCCCGGCCATGTCCCCCCACCCCCTCCGTCCTGATCTCTGTCCCTCTCTCCCCGACCCCGACCCCGACCCCCAACTCCCCCCCTCCGTCTCTCCGTCTCCCCTCCTTCTCCCTCCTCTCTCTTCCCCGGCCATGTCCCCCCATCCCCTCCCCTCCCTCCTGATCTCTGTCCCTCTCTCCCTGACCCCGACCCCGCACTTCAACCCCCCAACTCTCCCCTCCCTCTCTCCGTCTCCCCTCCCTCTCCCTCCTCTCTCTTCCCCGGCCATGTCCCCCCATCCCCTCCCCTCCCTCCTGATCTCTGTCCCTCTCTCCCCGACCCCGACCCCCAACTCTCCCCTCCCTCTCTCCGTCTCCCCTCCCTCTCCCTGCTCTCTCTTCCCCGGCCATGTCCCCCCACCCCCTCTGCGACCTCCTGATCTCTGTCCCTCTCTCCCCGACACCCAACTCTCCCCTCCCTCTCTCCGTCTCACCTCCCTCTTCCTCCTCTCTCTTCCCCGGCCATGCCCCCCATCCCCTCCCTCCTGATCTCTGTCCCTCTCTCCCCGACCCCGACCCCGCACTTCAACACCCAACTCTCCCCTCCCATCTCCGTCTCCCCTCCCTCTCCCTCCTCTCTCTTCCCCGGCCATGTCCCCCTCTCCCCTCACTCCTGATCTCTGTCCCTCTCTCCACGACCCCGACCCCGACCCCCAACTCTCCCCTCTCTCTCTCCGTCTCCTCTCCCTCTCCCTCCGCCCTCTTCCCCAGCCATGTCGCCCCACCCCCTCCCCTCCCTCCTGATCTCTGTCCCTCTCTCCCCGACCCTGACCCCGCACTTCAACCCCCAACTCTCCCCTCCCTCTCTCCGTCTCCCCTCCCTCTCTCCGTCTCTCCTCCCTCTCCCTCCTCTCTCTTCCCCGGCCATGTCCCCCCATCCCCTCCCTCCTGATCTCTGTCCCTCTCTCCCCGACCCCGACCCCCAACTCCCCCCTCCCTCTCTCCGTCTCCCCTCCCTCTCCCTCCTCTCTCTTCCCCGGCCATGTTCCCCCTCCCCACCCCCTCCCTCCTGATCTCTGTCCCTCCCCGACCCCGACCCCGACCCCCAACTCTCCCCTCCCTCTCTCCATCTCCCCTCCCTCTCCCTCCTCTCTCTTCCCCGGCCATGTCCCCCCACCCCCTCCCCTCCCTCCTGATCTCTGTCCCTCTCTCCCCGACCCCGACCCCGACCCACAACTCTCCCCTCCCTCTCCCTCCTCTCTCTTCCCCGGCCATGTCCCCCCGTCCCCTCCCCTACCTCCTGATCTCTGTCCCCCTCTCCCCGACCCCGACCCCCAACTCTCCCCCTCCCTCTCTCCGTCTCCCCTCCCTCTCCCTCCTCTCTCTTCCCCGGCCATGTCCCCACACCCCCTCCCCTCCCTCCTGATCTCTGTCCCTCTCTCTCCGACCCCGACCCCCAACTCTCCCCTCCCTCTCTCCGTCTCCCCTCCCTCTCCCTCCTCCCTCTTCCCCAGACATGTCCCCCCACCCACTCCCCTCCGTCCTGATCTCTGTCCCTCTCTCCCCGACCCCGACCCCCAGCTGTCCCCTCCCTCTCCCTCCTCTCTCTTCCCCGGCCATGTCCCCCCCACCTCCTCCGTCCTGATCTCTGTCCCTCTCTCCCCGACCCCCAACTCCCGCCTCCCTCTCTCCGTGTCCCCTCCCTCTCCCTCCTCTCTCTTCCCCGGCCATGTCCCCCCATCCCCTCCCCTCCCTCCTGATCTCTGTCCCTCTCTCCCTGACCCCGACCCCGCACCTCAACCCCCAACTCTCCCCTCCCTCTCTCCGTCTCCTCTCCCTCTCCCTCCTCCCTCTTCCCCGGCCATGTCCCCCCATCCCCTCCCCTCCCTCCTGATCTCTGTCCCTCTCTCCCCGACACCGACCCCGCACTTCAACCCCCAACTCTCCCCTCCCTCTCTCCGTCTCCCCTCCCTCTCCCTCCTCTCTCGTCCCCGACCATGTCCCCCCATCCCCTCCCTCTCCCTCCTGATCTCTGTCCCTCTCTCCCTGACCCCGGCCCCGACCCCCAACTCCCCCCTCCCTCTCTCCGACTCCCCTCTCTCTCCCTCCTCTCTCTCTTCCCCGGGCCATGTCCCCCCACCCCCTCCCTCCTGATCTCTGTCCCTCTCTCCCCCGACCCCGGACTTCAACCCTCAACTCTCCCCTCCCTCTCTCCGTCTCCCCTCCCTCTCCCTCCTCTCTCTTCCCCGGCCATGTCCCCCCACCCCCTCCCTCCTGATCTCTGTCCCTCTCTCCCCGACCCCGACCCGCAACTCTCCCCTCCCTCTCTCCGTCTCCCCTCCCTCTCCCTCCTCTCTCTTCCCCGGCCATGTCCCCCCATTCGCTCCCCTCCCTCCTGATCTCTGTCCCTCTGTCCCCGACCCCGACCCCGACCCCCAACTCTCCCCTCCCTCTCTCCATCTCCCCTCCCTCTCCCTCCTCTCTCTTCCCCGGCCATGTCCCCCCACCCCTCCCTCCTGATCTCTGTCCCTCTCT